>NC_090657.1:120682546-120760046 GCF_040937935.1 Hyperolius riggenbachi | reverse complement strand
TGGTGGTACCGTGGTAGCGACTGAGTCAGGAGGAGGAGGAGGACAAAGCGGGCGTTCAGTTCAGCAGCAGCAGCAGCACAGGAGGACCATGGCAACATAATGGTGCTAGTAGTAGCAGCACAGCGTCATAGTGCTGGCCAAAAAATTAAATGCACCCGGTGACCCGGGCAGTGTGAACGCAGAGTGCAGCAGCGGGAAGCGACTGAGTCAGGAGGAGGAGGACAATGCGGGCGGTCAGTTCAGCAGCAGCAGCACAGAAGGACCATGCCAACATACTGGTGGTAGTAGTAGCAGTAGCAGCACAGCGTCATAGTGCTGGCCAAAAAATTAAATGCACCCGGTGACTCGGGCAGTGATAACGCAGACAGAGTACATTGGTGGTACCGTGGTAGCGACTGAGTCAGGAGGAGGAGGAGGACAAAGCGGGCGTTCAGTTCAGCAGCAGCAGCAGCAGCACAGGAGGACCATGGCAACATACTGGTGCTAGTAGTAGCAGCACAGCGTCATAGTGCTGGCCAAAAAATTAAATGCACCCGGTGACCCGGGCAGTGTGAACGCAGACAGAGTACATTGGTGGTACCGTGGTAGCGACTGAGTCAGGAGGAGGAGAAGGACAAAGCGGGCGTTCAGTTCAGCAGCAGCAGCAGCAGCACAGAAGGACCATGGCAACATACTGGTGCTAGTAGTAGCAGCACAGCGTCATAGTGCTGGCCAAAAAATTAAATGCACCCGGTGACCCGGGCAGTGTGAACGCAGAGTGTAGTAGCGACTGAGTCAGGAGGACAAAGCGGGTGGTCAGTTCAGCAGCTCAGAAGGAGGACCATGGCAACTTACTGTTAGTAGTACCATAACACCAAAAAATTTACTAAGGTAGGCACTAGGCAGGTAGTAACTGTCTTTATAAAGGCAGGCATAGTTAACAACAGCACATGCAGCAGCCACTTCATGTCCCCCTGTGTCCGACAATAGGGGCCAGGAACTCACCTTCCACCCAAGCCTGGTTGATTTTCAGGAAGGTGAGTTTGTCCACAGAGGCATGGGAGAGCCGAGAGCGCTTCTCTGTGACCACGCCACCGGCCGCACTAAAGCATCTCTCTGAGAGGACACTGGAAGGAGGGCAGGATAGGAGTTCCAGGGCGTACTGGGAAAGCTCGCTCCAGATGTCCAGTCTCTTGACCCAGTACTCCAAGGGGTCCACGGGGCTGTCGGTGTCATTGAGCCCGCTGGATGACCCCATATAGTCAGACACCATGGTGGTCAGTCGTTGCTTGTGCTGGTTGGTGGTGGATGCTGTGGCGGGCACCTCTGTTCTGGGCTGCTGCACTGCATACAGGCTCTTGCTTAGGCCCCTCAGGTCTCCGGGGCGCCAGTTGCTGCTGCTGCTGGTGGTTGTTGTTGTGCTGCTAGTGGCAATGGCAGGCACCTCTTGCTGGCTTGGCAGAGCAGTTACAGTGGGGGTGGAAGGCTGGGGGAATGCTTCCAGTAGTCTGCGCACAAGGGCCTCCTTCAACTCCCTTGTGCGTTGCTCGGTGGTGGATGGCGTCATTAAGTCTCCCAGCTTCCCCTTCAGACGGGGATCAAGCATCAAGGTAATCCAGATGTCCTCCCTTGAACGCATCTGGATCACCCGGGGGTCCCTGCGAAGGCAGCGCAACATGTGCACAGCCATGGGAAACAAGTGGGCCCTGCCAGCAAGATCTTCTTCGTCCTCGCCATTGTCCCATAACGCATGCCTGTCCTCTTCCTGTGCCATGTCGTTGTCCTCCTCAAACCGCCATCCACGTACAACGCCTGCTGCACACTGCTCCTCCTCCTCTTCCTCATTCAGGTTAGGGACCTCCAACTCTTCCACTACCTGCTGTGAGCCCTCCTCTGAGCTGGACTGTGCTGCCATCTGCTCCTGTTCTTCCAACTGCCTCAGGGCTTCATCCCCACGCTCAATTAAATTGTCCATTGCCTGCTCCAGTAGACAAACCAAGGGCACCCACTGGCACACAGAGGCCCGCTCCTCACTGACCATCTTGGTTGCCTCCAGGAAGGGACTCAGCACCAGGCATACTTGCTGCATCAGTGTCCACTGAGTGGCAGTAATCATGGGGACTTGTTGGTTGCTGGGGACACTTGGGTTTAGCATGTAGGCCCTAAGAGCCAGCCTGTGCTGACACAGCTGCTCCAACATGGCCAGAGTCGAATTCCAGCGAACTGGCATGTCGATGATCATCCGGTGTTGTGGCCTTCCATACTGCTGCTGTAAGGTGGACAAGAGTGCAGAGGCAGTGGCTGACAGGCGGAAAAAGCGTACCACCGCCCGGGCATCCTGCAGCAGCTCGCTCATCCCCTGGTAGGTGCGCAAGAAGCGCTGCACCACAAGATTGAGCACGTGGGCCAAGCAAGCAGGGGATGTGCTGGAGGTTTCCCTGCTGCACTGCTGCCACCAGGTTGGCCCCGTTATCGGCTGCCACATACCCCACTTCCAGGCCTCTGGGGGTCAGCCACCTCCGCTCCTGCTTCCTGAGGGCGGCCAGGACGTTGGTGGACGTAAGCCTCTCCTTCCCCAGGGTCACCAATTTTAAAAGGGCTTGGCAGTGCCGAGGCTTGGCGCTGCTGCTGCCGAGGCGGGCTTGCTTTCCGGGTGCTGAGGGAGTGTCGTGACAGGACCCTTCTGCATCCCCCCTGATCCCGCGTAGTGGCACCACTAGCTGGGCTGATGCGCTCTTGTCCTCCCTCCCTTCCATCAGTGTCACCCAGTGACCCGTAAAGGACAGGTAGCGACCTGTCCCAAATCTGCTACTCCACGAGTCCATGGTCACGTGGACCCGCTTGCCCACAGAGTAGTCCAGGGAACGGGCCATGTTTTCCACCGCAAACTTGTGGAGTGCTGGGATCACGCTCCTGCTGAAATAGTGGCGACTGGGGACTTGCCACTCGGGGATGCCAAATTGGAGCAGCGTCCGCATGGCGCTCCCCTCCTGCACCAGGGAGTAGGGAAGCAGCTGTGATGCCATGGCCCGGGCCAGCAAGCCATTTAGTTTGCGGATCCGCCTGTGGCTTGGAGGCAGAGGCTTGGTCAGACCATGAAAGGTGTCGCTCAGCAGGGTCTGACGACGCTGGGATGCAGGGGAGACAGAGGAGAGAGACGAACACTGGCTGCCAGCCTCAATGTCTGTGTCCTGAGTAGCCGAGGTGGAAGAGCGCTTGCGTGCTACTACTGCTGCTGCTGTGGGGGATTCACGACCCTGAGAGAGGGATGATGCTGCTGCGCTGGTGGGCCTTCTGCTCTCAGGAACCCCTGCCAGCAGTGCCTGCTTCCTCTTAAAGTCCGCATACTCGCGGCAGTGGCGGCTTCTCAGGTGGCCCTGGAGGGATGAGGTACTCATCTTGCTCAGACTTTTCCCATGGCTCAATCTTTTGCTGCATAACCTGCACACCGCATACCTTTTGTCATCAGTACATTCCTCAAAGCAATCCCACACTGGTGACTTTAATTTACTGCGGCCCCCACTAGCAGAGGGTGCAGCGGAACAATGTGTGGTAGTAGTTGCCAGGGGTTGCATGGTGGTGGTGCCGGCTGAAGCAGTGTCCTGTCTACTTCCTCCACGCCCACTGCTGCCGATGCCCCTGCCTGACATATGGCGATATCCTTGCCTAGGCCGAGGTGACTCGTCATCCTGCTCTGCCTCTGACCATTCTTCCACAGACTCAGCAGGCTGCACATAGTTAGGGTCCACAACGTCGTCATCATCAGCAGCATCTTCATAATCCAGCTCTTCCTCTGACTCCACCGCCTCCTCTTCTGTCCCTACATCCCCAGACACAGACCCCTCTTCTTCATCACCAGAACTCAACAACGCTTGTGATTGTGGCCCGATCTCAATCTCTGCCACATCAGTCCCCAGTAAGTCCTGAGCTTCTTGCATCAGCAGGTTCCCAGAAGCCGGACTGAGGGACAGAACGCTGTCATCCTGGGAGGGCTGCTGACCAGTGGGTGCTGGGGTGGATGTCACAACAAGCGTGGGACGTTGGCTGCTGCTGCTGCTGCTTGGAGTGGTGCTCACAGTAGAGGTCTGGGAGGAAGTCATGATGTCCATGAGTACGTCAGGTTCCATTTGCTCAACCACCACACGGGGACCAGAAACTTTAAAATATTTGGACAATGGCGTCCACTGACTTGGCCCAGGCTTTGCTGCCCCCCTTTCTGCTGCATCACGACCACGTACAGCTGGGCATCCTCTCCCTGGACGTGGAGCAGTCCCAGAAGTGGCTGAGGCAATTGAACTCCCTTTCCTCTCACCCCGCGAAACCCTGCCAGACATGTTGCTAGTAATGAATCACTGGATGCAGTGGGCACAGTACAAGGTCACTGAAGGATGCACCAGGCACAGTACAACGGCACTGAAGGATGCAGTGGGCACAGTACAAGGTCACTGAAGGATGCAGTGGGCACAGCAGTGGGCACTGGATTTACAACTAGGTCACTAAAGGATGCAGTGGGCACAGCACAAGGTCACTGAAGGATGCAGTGGGCACAGCAGTGGGCACTGGATATACAACTAGGTCACTGAAGGATGCAGTGGGCACAGTACAAGGTCACTGAAGGATGCAGTGGGCACAGCAGTGGGCACTGGATATACAACTAGGTCACTGAAGGATGCAGTGGGCACAGTACAAGGTCACTGAAGGATGCAGTGGGCACAGTACAAGGTCACTGAAGGATGCAGTGGGCACAGCAGTGGGCACTGGATATACACCTAGGTCACTGAAGGATGCAGTGGGCACAGTACAAGGTCACTGAAGGATGCAGTGGGCACAGCAGTGGGCACTGGATATACACCTAGGTCACTGAAGGATGCAGTGGGCACAGTACAAGGTCACTGAAGGATGCAGTGGGCACAATACAAGGTCAGTGAAGGATGCAGTGGGCACAGCAGTTGGCACTGGATATACAACTAGGTCACTGAAGGATGCAGTGGGCACAGTACAATGCAGATGACACACAACTGTATCTGTCCTTCAAGCCTGGAACCCAAGACCCATCAGCATCCATAAATGCGTGTCTAGTGGATTTACAAAATTGGATGAACACCAGCTGGCTGAGGCTGAACTCTGACAAAACAGAGGTGTTGGTGGTAGGTGGTCCACACATGATGGATAAAGTTCAAAACGCTCACCACCTCAAACTAGCAATTGGGGGAGATACTGTACAGTATAAAGACTCTGTGCGAAACCTTGGGGTGATCCTGGATGGAAATCTAAAACTCAGACAGCAGGTATCAGCTGTCGTCAAGTCTTCCTTCTTCCATCTAAGAAATATAGCGAAAATCAAACACCTTATCCCAGCTGAAGACCTACCTGCCCTGGTTCACGCATTTGTATCCTCCCGCCTAGACTACTGCAACGCCCTGTTAATCGGATCTACAGATAAGGTTCTGCGCCCCTTACAGCTAGTACAGAATGCTGCAGCCAGACTCCTAGTCAATGCCCCCCGCAGCTCACACATCACCCCAGTACTGCAAACTCTTCACTGGTTGCCAGTAAAATGGAGAATCAATTTTAAGATCTGCCTGCTGACATTCAAGGCTCTACACCACATGGGACCCAAATACATAGCGGATCTATTGGAACTTTATGCCCCTCCACTCACCCTCCGCTCTGCCAACAAGATGAAGCTGGTTATTCCCAGGATACACTTAACATTTGGTGCTCGGGCCTTTTCCTATGCAGCCCCTACTCTATGGAACTCACTTCCACAATCAGTACGAGAGGCTCCTTCTCTGGACAGCTTTAAAAAAAGGCTAAAAACTCACCTCTTTTCCCTAGCCTTTGAGACTGCATAATGCAGGGTCACAGCGCTTTGAGTCCCCAGGGAGAAAAGCGCTATATAAATATTATTGTTATTGTTATTGTTACAAGGTCACTGAAGGATGCAGTGGGCACAGCAGTGGGCACTGGATATACAACTAGGTCACTGAAGGATGCAGTGGGCACAGCACAAGGTCACTGAAGGATGCAGTGGGCACAGCAGTGGGCACTGGATATACAACTAGGTCACTGAAGGATGCAGTGGGCACAGTACAAGGTCACTGAAGGATGCAGTGGGCACAGTACAAGGTCACTGAAGGATGCAGTGGGCACAGCAGTGGGCACTGGATATACACCTAGGTCACTGAAGGATGCAGTGGGCACAGTACAATGTCACTGAAGGATGCAGTGGGCACAGTACAAGGTCACTGAAGGATGCAGTGGGCAAAGCAGTGGGCACTGGATATACAACTAGGTCACTGAAGGATGCAGTGGGCACAGTACAAGGTCACTGAAGGATGCAGTGGGCACAGTACAAGGTCACTGAAGGATGCAGTGGGCACTGGACATACAACTAGGTCACTGAAGGATGCAGTGGGCACAGTACAAGGTCACTGAAGGATGCAGTGGGCACAGTACAAGGTCACTGAAGGATGCAGTGGGCACAGCAGTGGGCACTGGATATACACCTAGGTCACTGAAGGATGCAGTGGGCACAGTAGAAGGTCACTGAAGGATGCAGTGGGCACAGCAGTGGGCACTGGATATAAAACTAGGTCACTGAAGGATGCAGTGGGCACAGTACAAGGTCAATGAAGGATGCAGTGGGCACAGCAGTGGGCACTGGATATACAACTAGGTCACTGAAGGATGCAGTGGGCACAGCACAAGGTCACTGAAGGATGCAGTGGGCACAGCAGTGGCCACTGGATATACAACTAGGTCACTGAAGGATGCAGTGGGCACAGTACAAGGTCACTGAAGGATGCAGTGGGCACAGCAGTGGGCACTGGATATACAACTAGGTCACTGAAGGATGCAGTGGGCACACAAGGATGTCACACTGTGTAATGAGATGCTCATATGCCAGCGAGCGAGCAGTGGGCACTGGGCACGGCACAAGGTCACTGACAGAATGAATGAACAGTGCTGGCAGAGAGTGGCGGCGCCGGCGGTGTGACTGGCTGCCTGCAAATAGTACAAGTCTATAACTGTCACTGGAATATACAAGTGAACACTGCAGTTGCACTAACCTGCCTGCCTGCACTACACACAGATAATCCCCACTCCCACTACACTGACTACACTGCAGCACTGAACCTGCCTGCACTACACACAGTTAAATAATCACTAGACTCCCACACTCCCACTACACTACACTGACTACAACTAACTACAGCAATCACTCACTGACTAGCTAACTGTGTACAGTATAAGAGCAGTGTTAGCAAAAAAAACGCTTTGTTTTTAACACAATAAATGCACTTGCTCAAACAACAATGGCCTGGAGATAATCCTCTCAGCACCACAGTCTAGCAAGGACAGAGCTTTTCCATCATGGCCGCCGCTTTATATTCAGGAGGGGAGGGCATAGCTCCCCTCCTGTGATTGGTTGCTAGGGCCTGGCTGGGGCACTCTGATTGGCCTGCAATGTGTCACTTCCGCATAGTTTGACGCATTTCCGCAAACCACGACTTCAGCGCCGGGTTTCACGAGCGTGAATGCGGATTTCTGTTCGCATTCACGCGAAGCCGAAGTAGATTTTCGTGGTTGAAAATCTATTCACGGATTTTCGTGTCCGAGGCGGAATGCGTCAAAATGGTCGTGAATCCACGCGTAAGCGTGATCACGATCTGGCGGTGAGCACCACTGCAATCGTGGTCCCGAATGAGTCCATTCCTGTGCACGACCTGTTGGTTTGGATTAAAAATTATGGATTACCTTTAAATGATCCTAAGAAGGTAATGGACAAATTCGGGACCTGGGGGTGTGGTTGGGAGCTGATGGTGAGATTGGACAGAGTAGGGAATGTGGTTAAACACATCCCTACTTATGTCTTCATTGGAAAAGACGGAGTGATGGTCTACTATCAGGGGCAGCCTCGTGCGTGTTAAGTGTGGCTCTCTTAGCCATTATAGCATATCATAAAGAAGAATAGTGTTCACGTTGCCACGCTTTGGGACATCTAGCGAAAGACTGCAATGAAATAAGGTGCAGTATTTGCTTAAAATTGGGTCATCCATATTCACAGTGTCCTGAAGGATGGGCCAATGTGGATGAGGAAGTAATTAAGGAAATGGAAACATTTTTGGAAGAGAATAATGGTGAGGAGGTCTCTGATAGTGGGCCGTCACAGTCAAAATCCACTGTCTTGGAACCCCAGTCTGTTATCCCTCCCTTTCTGTCAGTACTGACATCAATGCCTCCCCATCTCTGGTCCCAGTGGTTGTGAAGCTTCCTGAGGTATCTGTGGGTGCTGCCCCAGTCCCTGTTTTCAAGATTACTGATCCTAGTAAGGAAAAAAATATATTTTCAGTTCATAGAGAGGAAACCCCTTCTCGGGTGGTTAAAACGTCTCCTGAAAGCATTAAAGGGAAAGGTAATGAAGAAAATGCTTCAGGTGGAAAAAAGGAGGTGAAAAATAATGATGGGAAAAATGTGTCTAGTGATAAAAAGATCCCAGAAGGTGAGATGTCAAAAACAGAAGGAGCTATGTCTGCTAGGAGTAGAGGTAAACATAAGAAAGGTGGGGAGGAAGTGGAGAAAAAAGTGGATGAATTTAAACCTTTGAAAGAGGTCAAATCTGCAAAGGATGGAAGGAAAGAAAGGAGGAGGGCATTGTCAGAGAAAAAAAGCAATGGAGAAACTGGAAGAAGTTAAAAAAAGATTGTTACCTTAAAGAATAAATATGAGGTATTGTTAGACCAATCTGATATTGTAACTGTCCTCGGATCCTTGAAAGACTTTAAAGAGACTCCGTAACAAAAATTGCATCCTGTTTTTTATCATCCTACAAGTTCCAAAAGCTATTCTAATGTGTTCTTGCTTACTGCAGCACTTTCTGCTATCACAGTCTCTGTAATAAATCAATGTATCTTTCCCCTGTCAGACTTGTCGGCCTGTGTCTGGAAGGCTGCCAAGTTCTTCAGTGTTGTGGTTCTGCTATGAACTCCCCCTTCCAGGCCCCTCTATGCACACAGCCTGTGTATTATTTAGATTAGGGCAGCTTCTCTCTTCTCTCATCTTTTACAAGCTGGATAAATCATCCTCTGAGCTGGCTGGGCTTTCACATACTGAGGAAATTCAGACAAGGGCAAAGCTGTTTGCAGGAAGAAAAGAGCAGCCTGAAACTTCAGTGCATGAGAGATGCAGGGGGAAAGAAACACACAATGATCTCTTGAGAGTCAAAAGGAAGGGTGTATACAGCCTGCTTGTGTATGAATGTATTTTCTATGTGTGGACATACTGTACATCAACCTACTTCCTGTTTTGGTGGCCATTTTGTTTGTTTATAAACAAACTTTTTAAAACTGTTTTTAACCACTTTTAATGCGGCGGGGAGCGGCAAAATTGTGACAGAGGGTAATAGGAGATGTCCCCTAACGCACTGGTATGTTTACTTTTGTGCGATTTTAGCAATACAGATTCTCTTTAAGAACATACTGCTGGTACAAAAATAACTTTCTTTATTGGTAACATCATCAGGGTAGGGAATTAGGAATAAAGATGATCACGGTTTTAGTAATATTGGTGGCTGAACATGGTAGAATGCGATCTTAGCAGTTTCAAGGGAGCAAAAGCGGTAGAACTAGGCAGGGATGCTCGGATGTGCCTCATCCACGAATTCGGCAATCCGCGTGGTTGCAAAAAAAAATCCGCATTTGGCCCCGCCGCATGCGGATTTTTGTCCGCGTCCACGCAACCACGCGGATTTTTTCCCGTGAATGGCGTAATCACGCGTGGATTCACGCCCGGAGGCGGACTTTCTTTTAACGTTAATAACAAAGCCCCCATACATGCTACAGTCCCCCAAATAGCATGGATTATCGAGGTGATAAGGGGCAACATAACTTCAACATAAAAAATTCCAAACATTTTTTTTTTCTAGAGAAAATGGATTTTAAAGTGAAATCAACACTTTAAATGGGGCTATTAATTGGTAATAAGTGGTTTTAAAAAGGGATATACGCGTTAAGCAGTCAAAGAGGTGAAGGCGAGTTCCAATGGCACTTGGCGGCGAAGGTACCGCTGGAGGAGGATGAGTGGCTGACGGCAAAAAGGCTCCAGAGAGGTTTTTGTAATTTTTTTTTTGTTTTTTTTGCAGCAATTAGCAATGACATCGCAGCAGAGTTGTCAGTGGACACGGGCAGTGTGAACGCAGAGTGCAGTGGTGGTAGCGACTGAGTCAGGAGAAGGACTATGCGGGCGGTCAGTTCAGCAGCACAGAAGGACCACGGCAACATACTGGTGGTAGTAGTAGCAGCACAGCGTCATAGTGCTGGCCAAAAAATTAAAAGCACCCGGTGACCCGGGCAGTGTGAACGCGGAGTGTAGTAGCGACTGAGTCAGGAGGACAAAGCAGGCGGTCAGTTCAGCAGCTCAGGAGGACCATGGCAACTTACTGGTAGTAGTACCATAACACCAAAAAATTTACCAAGGTAGGCACTAGGCAGGTAGTAAATGTCTTTATAAAGGCAGGCATAGTTAACAACAGCACATGCAGCAGCCACTTCATGTCCCCCTGTGTCCGACAATAGGGGCCAGGAACTCACCTTCCACCCAAGCCTGGTTGATTTTCAGGAAGGTGAGTTTGTCCACAGAGGCGTGGGAGAGCCGAGAGCGCTTCTCTGTGACCACGCCACCGGCCGCACTAAAGCATCTCTCTGAGAGGACACTGGAAGGAGGGCAGGATAGGAGTTCCAGGGCGTACTGGGAAAGCTCGCTCCAGATGTCCAGTCTCTTGACCCAGTACTCCAAGGGGTCCACGGGGCTGTCGGTGTCATTGAGCCCGCTGGATGACCCCATATAGTCAGACACCATGGTGGTCAGTCGTTGCTTGTGCTGGTTTGTGGTGGATGCTGCGGCGGGCACCTCTGTTCTGGGCTGCTGCACTGCATACAGGCTCTTGCTTAGGCTCTTCAGGTCTCCGGGGCGCCAGTTGCTGCTGCTGCTGCTGGTGGTTGTTGTTGTGCTGCTAGTGGCAATGGCAGGCACCTCTTGCTGGCTTGGCAGAGCAGTTACAGTGGGGGTGGAAGGCTGGGGGAATGCGTCCAGTAGTCTGCGCACAAGGGCCTCCTTCAACTCCCTTGTGCATTGCTCGGTGGTGGATGGCGTCATTAAGTCTCCCAGCTTCCCCTTCAGACGGGGATCAAGCATCAAGGTAATCCAGATGTCCTCCCTTGAACGCATCTGGATCACCCGGGGGTCCCTGCGAAGGCAGCGCAACATGTGCACAGCCATGGGAAACAAGTGGGCCCTGCCAGCAAGATCTTCCTCGTCCTCGCCATTGTCCCATAACGCATGCCTGTCCTCTTCCTGTGCCATGTCGTTGTCCTCCTCAAACCGCCATCCACGTACAACGCCTGCTGCACTCTGCTCCTCCTCCTCCTCCTCATTCAGGTTAGGGACCTCCAACTCTTCCACTACCTGCTGTGAGCCCTCCTCTGAGCTGGACTGTGCTGCCATCTGCTCCTGTTCTTCCAACTGCCTCAGGGCTTCATCCCCACGCTCAATTAAATTGTCCATTGCCTGCTCCAGTAGACAAACCAAGGGCACCCACTGGCACACAGAGGCCCGCTCCTCACTGACCATCTTGGTTGCCTCCAGGAAGGGACTCAGCACCAGGCATACTTGCTGCATCAGTGTCCACTGAGTGGCAGTAATCATGGGGACTTGCTGGTTGCTGGGGACACTTGGGTCTAGCATGTAGGCCCTAAGAGCCAGCCTGTGCTGACACAGCCGCTCCAACATGGCCAGAGTCGAATTCCAGCGAACTGGCATGTCGATGATCATCCGGTGTTGTGGCCTTCCATACTGCTGCTGTAAGGTGGACATGAGTGCAGAGGCAGTGGCTGACAGGCGGAAAAAGCATACCACCGCCCGGGCATCCTGCAGCAGCTCGCTCATCCCCTGGTAGGTGCGCAAGAAGCGCTGCACCACAAGATTGAGCACGTTGGCCAAGCAAGCAGGGGATGTGCTGGAGGTTTCCCTGCTGCACTGCTGCCACCAGGTTGGCCCCATTATCGGCTGCCACATACCCCACTTCCAGGCCTCTGGGGGTCAGCCACCTCCGGTCCTGCTTCCTGAGGGCGGCCAGGACGTTGGTGGACGTAAGCCTCTCCTTCCCCAGGGTCACCAATTTTAAAAGGGCTTGGCAGTGCCGAGGCTTGGCGCTGCTGCTGCCGAGGCGGGCTTGCTTTCCGGGTGCTGAGGGAGTGTCGTGACAGGACCCTTCTGCATCCCCCCTGATCCCGCGTGGTGGCACCACTAGCTGGGCTGATGCGCTCTTGTCCTCCCTCCCTTCCATCAGTGTCACCCAGTGGGCCGTAAAGGACAGGTAGCGACCTGTCCCAAATCTGCTACTCCACGAGTCCATGGTCACGTGGACCCGCTTGCCCACAGAGTAGTCCAGGGAACGGGCCACGTTTTCCACCGCAAACTTGTGGAGTGCTGGGATCGCGCTCCTGCTGAAATAGTGGCGACTGGGGACTTGCCACTCGGGGATGCCAAATTGGAGCAGCGTCCGCATGGCGCTCCCCTCCTGCACCAGGGAGTAGGGAAGCAGCTGTGATGCCATGGCCCGGGCCAGCAAGCCATTTAGTTTGCGGATCCGCCTGTGGCTTGGAGGCAGAGGCTTGGTCAGACCCTGAAAGGTGTCGCTCAGCAGGGTCTGACGACGCTGGGATGCAGGGGAGACAGAGGAGAGAGACGAACACTGGCTGCCAGCCTCAATGTCTGTGTCCTGAGTAGCCGAGGTGGAAGAGCGCTTGCGTGCTACTACTGCTGCTGCTGTGGGGGATTCACGACCCTGAGGGAGGGATGATGCTGCTGCGCTGGTGGGCCTTTTGCTCTCAGGAACCCCTGCCAGCAGTGCCTGCTTCCTCTTAAAGTCTGCATACTCGCGGCAGTGGTGGCTTCTCAGGTGGCCCTGGAGGGATGAGGTACCCATCTTGCTCAGACTTTTCCCACGGCTCAATCTTTTGCTGCATAACCTGCACACAGCATACCTTTTGTCATCAGTACATTCCTCAAAGCAATCCCACACTGGTGACTTTAATTTACTGCGGCCCCCACTAGCAGAGGGTGCAGCGGAACAATGTGTGGTAGTAGTTGCCGGGGGTTGCATGGTGGTGGTGCCGGCTGAAGCAGTGTCCTGTCTACTTCCTTCACGCCCACTGCTGCCGATGCCCCTGCCCCTGCCTGACATATGGCGATATCCTTGCCTAGGCCGAGGTGACTCGTCATCCTGCTCTGCCTCTGACCATTCTTCCACGGACTCAGCAGGCTGCACCTAGTTAGGGTCCACAACGTCGTCATCATCAGCAGCAGCATCATAATCCAGCTCTTCCTCTGACTCCCCCGCCTCCTCTTCTGTCCCTACATCCCCAGACACAGACCCCTCTTCTTCATCACCAGAACTCAACAACGCTTGTGATTGTGGCCCGATCTCAATCTCTGCCACATCAGTCCCCAGTAAGTCCTGAGCTTCTTGCATCAGCAGGTTCCCAGAAGCCGGACTGAGGGACAGAACGCTGTCATCCTGGGAGGGCTGCTGACCAGTGGGTGCTGGGGTGGATGTCACAACAAGCGTGGGACGTTGGCTGCTGCTGCTGCTTGGAGTGGTGCTCACAGTAGAGGTCTGGGAGGAAGTCATGATGTCCATGAGTACGTCAGGTTCCATTTGCTCAACCACCACACGGGGACCAGAAACTTTAAAATATTTGGACAATGGCGTCCGCTGACTCGGCCCAGGCTTTGCTGCCCCCCTTTCTGCTGCATCATGACCACGTACAGCTGGGCGTCCTCTCCCTGGACGTGGAGCAGTCCCAGAAGTGGCTGAGGCAATTAAACTCCCTTTCCTCTCACCCCGCGAAACCCTGCCAGACATGTTACTAGTAATGAATCACTGGATGCAGTGGGCACAGTACAAGGTCACTGAAGGATGCAGTGGGCACAGCAGTGGGCACTGGATATACAACTAGGTCACTGAAGGATGCAGTGGGCACAGTACAAGGTCACTGAAGGATGCAGTGGGCACAGCAGTGGGCACTGGATATACATCTAGGTCACTGAAGGATGCAGTGGGCACAGTACAAGGTCACTGAAGGATGCAGTGGGCACAGTACAAGGTCACTGAAGGATGCAGTGGGCACAGCAGTGGCCACTGGATATACAACTAGGTCACTGAAGGATGCAGTGGCCACAGTACAAGGTCACTGAAGGATGCAGTGGGCACAGCAGTGGGCACTGGATATACAACTAGGTCACTGAAGGATGCAGTGGCCACAGTACAAGGTCACTGAAGGATGCAGTGGGCACAGCAGTGGGCACTGGATATACAACTAGGTCACTGAAGGATGCAGTGGGCACAGTACAAGGTCACTGAAGGATGCAGTGGGCACAGTACAAGGTCACTGAAGGATGCAGTGGGCACAGCAGTGGCCACTGGGTATACAACTAGGTCACTGAAGGATGCAGTGGCCACAGTACAAGGTCACTGAAGGATGCACTGGGCACAGCAGTTGGCACTGGATATACAACTAGGTCACTGAAGGATGCAGTGGCCACAGTACAAGGTCACTAAAGGATGCAGTGGACACAGCAGTGGGCACTGGATATACAACTAGGTCACTGAAGGATGCAGTGGGCACACAAGGATGTCACACTGTGTAATGAGATGCTCATATGCCAGCGAGCGAGCGAGCAGTGGGCACTGGGCACGGCACAAGGTTACTGACAGAATGAATGAACAGCGCTGGCAGAGAGTGGCGGCGCCGGCGGTGTGACTGGCTGCCTGCAAATAGTACAAGTGTATAAACTGTCACTGGAATATACAAGTGAACACTTCAGCTGCACTAACCTGCCTGCCTGCACTCTACACACAGATAATCCCCACTCCCACTACACTGCAGCACTGAACCTGCCTGCACAGCACTACACACAGTTAAATAATCACTAGACTCCCACACTCCCACTACACTACACTGACTACAACTAACTACAGCAATCACTCACTGACTAGCTAACTGTGTACAGTATAAGAGCAGTGTTAGCAAAAAAAACGCTTTGTTTTTAACACAATAAATGCACTTGCTCAAACAACAATGGCCTGGAGATAATCCTCTCAGCACCACAGTCTAGCAAGGACAGAGCTTTTCCATCATGGCCGCCGCTTTATATTCAGGAGGGGAGGGCATAGCTCCCCTCCTGTGATTGGTTGCTAGGGCCTGGCTGGGGCACTCTGATTGGCCTGCAATGTGTCACTTCCGCATAGTTTGACGCATTTCCGCAAACCACGACTTCCGCGCCGGGTTTCACGAGCGTGAATGCGGATTTCTGTCCGCATTCACGCGTAGCCGAAGCAGATTTTCGTGGTTGAAAATCTATTCACGGCTTAGCGTGTCCGAGGCGGAATGCGTCAAAATGGTCGTGAATCCACGCGTAAGCGTGATCACGACCTGGCGGTGAGCACCACTGGAACTAGGGGCAAACATACAAAAACAGTATTCAGTATAGATTCTAACATAAAACCACTAACATTGTCATTAGCAGCATGAATCAGTATACATAAACCAAGATAGCTCACCTATTTTCGCCTCCTAGGATCTTAAGGGCAGTTTCTCTGCTCTGTCTCTCTCATAAGCTCAGAAGATTCTGTCTGTAAGATGGCTGCTGGCATGTCTGGTTAGATTCTAGAAGATGTCAGAGTGAGGCTGGTTTCTGATTGGACTACTAGACTGTCAGGTGACTGGAGTACTCAGATTAACCATGTAATGTCCTGTGCTTAGCTAGCTATATTATAGCTGATGCTGCAGGCTGTTACTCTACACACAAATGAACTTTAACAGCAGGCTAACTTTTCTGCTCATCATACAACAGACCTATATAGAAAGACTGGTTCTCACCTACCTGAAGGGACACACAGCCACCTTAATGGACCCCCTGCAATTCGCTTACAGGGCCAACCGGTCTATGGAGGATGCCATTAATATCAGTCTAGCACACATCCTGGCTCATCTGGACAAATCTAACACCTATGCCAGGATCCTGCTCCTGGACTTCGGTTCCGCTTTTAACACCATCTGTCCGAACATTCTGCATGACAACCTGGCACGACTCGGTGTGGACCTCTCTCTCTGCACCTGGATCAAGGACTTCCTCACCGACAGGACACAACTAGTGAGAATCGGCGGCTGCTCCTCTGGGGTCTGAACTACAAACACGGGGGCCCTGCAAGGGTGTGTGCTGTCCCCAATTCTTTTTTCCCTGTACACAAACAGCTGTACATCATCCGCTGACTCTGTCAAGGTCATCAAGTTTGCGGATGATACCACCATACTAGGTCTCATTGGAGAAGAAGGGGAATTTGTATATCGTAGTGAGATTGAGCGGATCCTCAGGTGGTGCACAGACAACAGACTGGTTCTAAACGCATCAAAAACTGTGGAACTGATTGTGGACTTCAGAAGGAATGCCCCATCTCCCCGTCCAGTCTACATTGAGGGCACTGAGGTCTCCAGAGTACACAGCGCACGGTTCCTTGGCACCACCATCACTGAGAACCTAAGGTGGGATGTGAACACCTCCGTAACTCAAAAAAAAAGCCCAGCAGAGACTGTTCTTCTTAAGGCAGCTGAGGAAGTTTGGTATGCCGCGGGAGCTAATGACTAGCTTCTACACGGCCACCATTGAGTCTGTCCTCTGCTCCTCCATCATTGTCTGGTACTCGGGGGCAAATACAAAGGACAAGCACAAACTTCAGAGGGTAATCAGCACCGCTGAGAAGATCATCGGGTCACCTCTGCCTCCCCTGGACCTCCTCCACACATCCAGAATGAGGTCCAGGGCCAACAGGATTACTGACGACCAATCCCACCCTGGCAGTGGCTTCTTCGACCCCCTGCCCTCAGGCCGTCGCTACAGGACCATCCCCACCAAAACCACCAGGCACAGAAACACCTTCTTCCCCCAGGCAGTTCTCCTACTCAACGAATGAGAGCATGCGTGCATGCCTGTAGTCCACACTGTTCCACGTTTTATAATTGTATCACGCTACTCTTGCACAATGGGGCTGTTTCAGCCACACTATGCTTGGTTATTGTTACTATCAATGTTGTTGTTATATTGTCACTGTTAACTGTTGTATTCCTATGTCGTACTCCTATATTGCTGCTGTTATACTGTTGCATTCCTATGTAGCTACTACTAATGCTGTCAACTCGCAATACCATCAATGTCTGCCATGTGTCCATAAATAATTCCGGGTGCGGCACCTGTTGCACTCGGCGAATAAAGCTGATTCTGATTCCGATATTGTTCCGTACTGCAAACTAGCACTAAATTGCTATCAACTTTTCTTATCTTAACAGTAACTATAAATTATGCTGTTCAGTGTAACGGTTGGGTGTAGCAACTCAGATGTCTGATTATTAGGTGATCTGCAGTATCACCAATAATGCAGACACTATACCTGATTATGTGGTGATCTGCAGAATCACCAATAATACTGGTATAGTTAGCAAAGATACTGTGTGAATAGTGCTTGGTGCAGCCGTAACTCAATAGTTTTGCTAGACCTTACCAGAGGAGCTGGCAAGGTACTATCAGTACAAGAGACTGTATAGTTTGACCAGACCTTTCCAGAGGAGCTGGAAAGGTACTAACAGTGAGAGTACAGAAATAGTATAACTAGTCCTTACCAGAGGAGCTGGCAAGGTACTAGCAGTGTAAGTGACTGTATAGTTTAACCAGACCTTTCCAGAGGAGCTGGTAAGGTACTATCAGTCACTATAAGGAAGGATTAGCGACACCTCACCAGAGGAGCTGGTGGGTATATAATATAACTCTAGGTAGAAAGGTTGTTTAGGTTGGCACTGCAGCAGCAAATTGTTCCTGAGCAAGGGGCTGGTAGACCCCACGTCGCCTGTCACACCACTGGCTATGGCTGCGTGCTCTGGTCAAAAAGATAAGCCAGATACTATTTAAGAGAAGGAGAGAGAGGAGAGGAGGCCGGCACTGCAGTCAAAAAATTTATTCCATGGTGCCAAAAAAGGTCATGCAAAAACAAACATATATTTTGCAAACATGTGACATACCAGTCTGTGGGCTGTGTGGGTAGCGGTGGGTGCTGGGCACTGATTGCCTGACGGCCGTTTCGCGCGACAATGCGCTTCCACGGAGGCTCTAATGTGGGCTGGCTGCTGGCTGGGTTATAAATATACTCCATAGCCAGCATACGGCGTGTCCGCACCGATAAGAACCGCCCACTTCCTGTAAAAATGCCCCATCATATGCTGGAACGCATATGCGTACCAGCTGGGGCTTCCTGGCCATCTGCACTTCCTGCTTACGGATCTCCGTGCAGACCATACTTATTAGGTGGCTGCTTGATACAATTGTATTCAGAGGAGAGCGTAAGGCAGGATTTGCGTCATCTAGTGGTCAGAAAACTAATTAATGGGTGAATGTCCACCATGTGTTAAGGATCCAGGAAGCAAGATAAATCCGTGTAGTCATTAAGGCCCAAAGGGCCCATAGCATCCGTGCGTATTATAAGGAGCACTTCTTCTCTTTTAAGTTTCCTTTCCCTGTCTCCTCCTCGGGACAGGGGTGGCGCCTGTATGATGCTTGCAAAGGTCATCAGTTTAGGATCTCCTTGATGGACGTCTCTCATATGCTTAATTAATCGTGGGGAACCATGCCCTGATTTTATAGAATTAAAGTGCTCCCTAAATCTTCTGCTCACAGTTCTAGTGGTTTCTCCTATGTAGAAATAACCACAAGGACACCATATAGCATAGACGACGAAGTCCGTTTGGCAGGTGTAGAACGATTTTACAGAACGTCGCAGTGGTCCCAATTGATAATTGGTGCCGATACGCATTTGAGTGCAAGAAACACAGTGGCCACATTTATGGTTGCCTTGTGGTCGATACTGTCTTAACCATGTTTCCTGTCTGGGACTGTGAAATTCACTTCTACTAATAAGGGATCCTATTGTGGGGGCCCGTTTAAATGAAAACAAAGGTCCATCGCTCACAAGGCTTTTAAGTAAGGGGACCCCGGGTGAGGATCTCCCAGTTGTTGGTAATTGCATTTCTGATTTGATTCGCCATTCCTGTATAGTCAAATGAAAACAGAGCCTTCCCTGCTGTGGAGTCGTTTTTCCTTTTGGTACTTTTGATGAGAATATCTCTATTTAAGCTATGGGCTTTCTTAAAGGCATTTTGTATTGCTACCTCCTCATAGCCTCTTGCTATTAGTCTCCTACCCAGTTCCTCAGATTGATTGAAGAAATCGGTGTCCCGCGCATTATTGCGACGTAATCGGAGGAACTGGGCATAGGGCAATGTACGAGTGACATGGTCAGGATGAAAACTCTTCTTATGAAGTAGTGCGTTAGACGCTGTAGTTTTCCGGTATCCTTTGGAGACAAGTTTATCTCCCTCGATAAAGAGCTCCAAGTCCAGAAAGGCTATATTTTCTTCTGACGTACTGGCAGTGAAGATCATATTTGCAGTGTTATTATTAATGTATTGCAGGAAGTTGTTGAAGGTGTCACAAGTCCCGGCCCAAAATACAAGGACGTCGTCCACATATCTGGACCACGCCCTCAGTTGGCTGGTAAAGGGGTTATTGGGGGAGTGGATGTATTCCTCCTCCCACCAAGCTAGAAATAGATTGGCATACGTACATGATACAGCTGTACCCATGGCAGTGCCAGAGGTTTGCCAGTACCATTTGTCATCGAAAACGAAAGCATTGTGTGTGAGCACAAATTGCAGACACTCGCATATAAACTCTTTATATGCTGTGTCTTTCCCGGTGCGGTCTAAGAATGATCTAATCGCTCTAAGGCCTAAGTCGTGTGGAATACGACTGTATAGGCTTTCGACGTCGATAGCCGCAAGCAGATCCCCAGGATTCCAAGGAAATTTTTCCAATCCCTTCAGGACATCCATTGTGTCTGACAAGTGAGAAGGGACTAGATCCAATAGGGGTCTGAGGGCATGGTCCAGATACCTGGACAGCCTTTCCGTGGTCGATCCCATCCCAGATACGATGGGACGACCCAGAGGGTTAATAATTATATAATCTAATATAAAATATAATATAACATATAATATAACACCTCACCAGTGGCAAGGGCCCACTGGTGAGTAGAGAGGTCAGGCAGGCAAGGTTCAGCAACAGAGAGGTATATCAGTACAGAATCGTAAGGCAGAAGAGTAGTGGGTAATCAGGCAGAGGTTCAGCAACTAGTCAGATAGGCAGAGGTACAGAAACGATAAGCAAATGCAAGGTCAGAGTATAGCCAGAATCTTTGAAGGATTGCGGAATGGCCGCCGCATGCTCGGACGGCATGGTGGCTAGTTCCGCGTCCAGCCCGGCGGTTTACGTGCGGCGACATGTGTCTGATGTGATACAGCCTTCCTGTGCACATAGGCTGAGGAATACACACACACACGCACGCGGAGAGACAGAAGCTTTATGGGAAACAGAGAGGGATCAGCTGACTCCCTTGGTCAGCTGATCCCAGGATGTATGCGGATTGGCTGGAGGGGCTGGGGCGGCGCTGATCAGCGCTATACTATATAACCACTCGCCTCTCAGTCTCATGTTGTCTGCCGTTGCAAATGCTTTACGTGTTAGCACACAGACCTCAGTCAGATCCTACAGTGTGTTAGAACCAGGAGGACCTGGGAATTCAAATTGAGCTAGATTACTCTCGCATACTATGTCAATGCTATGTTATGCTATAGACTAGTTCCAGGGTGTTGTGATTACGGACCTCACACCCAAGCCTAGGAAACTGTGTCAATGCTATGTTATGCTATAGACTAGTTCCAGGGTGTTGTGACTACGGACCTCACACCCACGCCTAGGAAACTGTGTCAATGCTATGTTATGCTATAGACTAGTTCCAGGGTGTTGTGACTACGGACCTCACACCCAAGCCTAGGAAACTGTGTCAATGCTATGTTATGCTATAGACTAGTTCCAGGGTGTTGTGACTACGGACCTCACACCCAAGCCTAGGAAACTGCGTCAATGCTATGTTATGCTATAGACTAGTTCCAGGGTGCTGTGACTACGGACCTCACACCCAAGCCTAGGAAACTGTGTCAATGCTATGTGATGTTCTAAACTAGTTCCAGGGTGTGGTGACTACGGACTGCACACCCAAGACTAGCATTGTGTACTTGTATTTCATTAGCCCGGTTCCAGGGTGTAGAGAGCTAGGATCTCACACCCAGTTAGGGCAAGACTGTTCTCCTTAGCAGCAGGGCATCCTGCAACCTAGCCTAGGTCCCTCTCCTAGGGAGCTTTAGCTACAGGGATTCACCCACAGTCTGGAGTGAATTCCCTTCATTACTACCTCCAGCCCCTCTGGTGGTTCTTACTCAAAGTGGTACTGTTACATCATACTCTCATATCTCAGGTGTCCAGAGGTTAGACATACCTGGATTATTGGTGATGCTGCAGATCATCCATAATCTGGTTTATATCTGCATTACTGGTGATTCTGCAGATCGCCAATAATCGGATTCTCTCTGCGTGTTGACACCAATCGTTAAAGAATCATACACAGGTAATCAATAATAACAATATGACAATAATCCTAGTCTTGTGTGAAATCCCTGGTTTCCTCCCAGATCAAAGCACACCGGATACTAGTCTAAGGTCTGAGCGCTAACACAAAGTATTCACGACAGCAGACAACTTGCGAATGAGAAACGAAGGCTTATGAAGCAGAGGAAGGCTCTCAGCCGCTCCCACCTCGGAATCAACCAATCCGAGCGGCGAGAGTCACCTCTGAAGTCAGCCGACCAGCAGGTCAGCTGACACGCCTTCTACCCGCATAAAGGTCCTGTCTCCATGCACGCCCGCGCGAGACAGAGACCCTATGAGCAGGAGACAGCACTGTTCCCGCCGTGCTAGACACCGACAGAACGGATGGGGCCTGAGTACAGGGAAGAAAGGCAGCTGCGGATACACCCTGCGTGTCCGCAGCCGCCATGCCAGCAGTCGTTACATTCAGTTGTTAGATTGGCTTGGGCGGGCAGCTACACTCCCAACAAATTACCGTTCATTTATGCATTAATTGTTGAGTTGGGTTGCATAAATTAAGGGAATTTTACTTCTTCCTTCTTGCTAGGCATTTGAGAATGTCCTTTATTATTCTCGATAAGAACAACCAGTTTTTGGATAGGACGTTCTAGTATGAGTAGAGTGGTGAGACGTTCTCCTCTCTTAGTTAATTTGGAATCTCCCATCTGTAATTTCACTCTTCTCACCATTCCACCTTTGTCTTTCTGGACTTCAAGAACTTTAGCAATTCTCCATCGATTTCTGGGTATGTCCACTTCTTAGACCATCACTTCAGGATCACACATAGATAGCTCTAAGAAACCTTTGTTGGGTACTATTGCCCCTTCCCATAGGAACTTTGGGCCTGTGTGAACCAGTTTGAGTCCTTAATTTCTGAAAATGTAAGACCTCTTGAAGCATGATCAGCTGGGTTCTTTTCTGACTCAATGTAGTACCACTGGTCTGGATCAGTAATTTCTCTAATTCTTGGAACTCTGTTCGCCACAAAGACATGAAATCTTCAAGCTTCATTATTAATGTCCAATGGTCTAGCACCATACAAAATAAATGGGATACAGTTGGGGACATCAAACTTGGAGAAGGACTTAGGAGTACTCATCGACAACAAGTTAAATAATCGTACTCAATGCCAAGCCGCTGCAGCTAAAGCGAACAAAATTTTGGGATGCATTAAAAGGGAAATAAAAACTCGAGATGCTAGCATAATATTGCCCCTGTTTAACTCTCTAGTAAGGCCACATCTGGAATATGGAATTCAGTTCTGGGCACCACATTACAAAAAAGATATTGTAGTTTTAGAGCAGGTGCAGAGACGAGCTACAAAATTGATACGTGGGATGGAAGGTCTCGCTTACCAAGAAAGGTTAGATAAACTGGGTTTATTTAGTCTAGAGAAAAGACGCCTTAGAGGAGATCTAATTAACATGTATAAATACATCAGAGGGCAATATAATAGCTTGGCGGATGAGCTTTTTGTCCCTAGGCCTTCTCAAAGGACTAGAGGACATGATCTGCGCATGGAGGAAAAACGTTTTAGCCCTTTATTTAGGAAAGGGTTCTTTACAGTAAGAGTGATTAAGATGTGGAATGCATTGCCACAGGAAGTCGTTATGGCAAACTCTATACCTGCATTTAAAGGGGGCTTAGATGCTTTCCTTGCGTTGAAAGATATTCATGGCTACAATTACTAGGTAATGCCTAATGATATTGATCCAGGGATTTTATCTGATTGCCATCTGGAGTCGGGAAGGAATAGTTTTTTCCCTTTTGGGGCTAATTGGACCATGCCTTTGAAGGGTTTTTTCGCCTTCCTCTGGATCAACAGGGATATGTGAGGGAGCAGGCTGGTGTTGTACTTTATACTAGTTGAACTTGATGGACATACTGTATGTCTTTTTTCAACCAAAATAACTATGTAACTATGTAACTATGTAATGTAGCCTAGAACAAC
This sequence comes from Hyperolius riggenbachi, assembly GCF_040937935.1. Classification (NCBI taxonomy): domain Eukaryota; kingdom Metazoa; phylum Chordata; class Amphibia; order Anura; family Hyperoliidae; genus Hyperolius; species Hyperolius riggenbachi. The sequence continues at coordinate 120,736,465 of NC_090657.1, read as the reverse complement.
CTGTGAGTCTGTCCAAAGGTACTCTTCATCTATCTTGAACTCTAATTCATCTCTCAGGAACTTTCTCATTGAAGCAGAAACTACAGCAGCTGCTAGTCTTGGCCATGACAAGGGAGCAATGTACCTTTTCATCTCTTATCACCCTGATGTAGGAACATTGGCCATAACCGTAAGTACTAGCATCTGAGAAGTGATGCAGTTCAATTCTGTCATACTTTCCAAAGTTGTAGGGTGCAAAGCACCTCGGTATTCTGACCCCTTCAAGATCTTGCAAATCCTTAATCCAACTCTCCCACCTTGGCCTCAGCTCTTTTGTTATAGAGTCATCTCAACCTAGCTTCTGCCTGCACAGCTCTTGGAGTATTCCTTTTCCTCTGAGGATCACTGGGGCTAAGAATCCCAATGGATCATACACAGAAGCTACCATGAAGAGAATATTATGTCTTGTTGCTGGTTTCTCTTCAATACAGACCTTAAAGAAGAACTCATCCTTTTCAACATCCCACCTCAGGCCAAGTGCATTCTGGACTGGAAGATCATCATAGTTGAGGTCTATATTTCCCATTGCTGATGCATGTTCAGATTCACAAATGGATTCGATTCCAACACTTCTCTGTTGTTTGAGATGAATTTGTGAAGGTGCAGATTTCCCTTTGCGCACAACTCTTGGGTTTCTTTCACTAATTTGATTGCTGAGTCAACAGATTCCAGGCTTAGCAGTCCATCGTTGACATAAAAGTTTTTCTTAATGAAGTTGGCTGCAGATAACTGTTTTGATTTTGACTGGCAAGGTGTTTCATACCATAATTGGCACAACCTGGGGATGATGCTGCTCCAAACAGATGGACTTTCATGCGATATTCTGCAGGTTCTGTATTAGTATTTCCATTCTCCTACCATAGGAATCTCAGGAAATCTCTATCTTCCTCTTTCACATGAAACCTGTGGAACATCTTTTCTATGTCACACATGACAGTAATGGGGTATTTACGAAATCTACAGAGAAATCCAGAAAGTGTATTCATGAGGTCTGGTCCTGTTAGCAGATAATCATTCAATGCAACACCATCATACCTTGCTGAACAGTCAAATACCACTCTGATCTTGTCTGGTTTATTTGAGTGATAGACACCTTGATGTGGGATGCACCAAACCTTTCCCAGGTCTGGTTGATTGTCAGCTCTTTCTGCATCTCCGTCTTGGATGATGCCTTCCATAAACATAAAATAGTCGCTTTTGAATTTTGTCTCTCTTCCCAGCTTCCTCTCCAAATGTCTTAGTCGTAGTAAGGCAAGATTCCTATTTCTGGAAGGTAAGGGCGTTTTTTGAAAGCTAAGGGCATCTCTAGATTGCCTTGTTGATTTTGCTGAATGCTATCTTCCAAGATGTGTAGGAATTTTATATCTTCTTGAGATATGCTCATTTTCTTTGAGCTGGTGTCTGCAAAGTCAGACTCAAGAATCTTGATTACTGTAGCAGGACTTGGAGTTAGTGACATCTTGACAGATATGCGATGACATAACCCGGTTACTTGTGTCGAGCTTGCAGCCTGTTGTTGCCCTCCAACATTGCTCCATCCTAAATCAGTTTTGATGGCATATGGTTCATCATCCCCTCCTGCGATTATTTGTCTTGGCATCAGTGCTTTAGAACAGTCATAACCTATCAGGAGTGCAACACCGTACTCCTTCAGAGGGGGTATTTTATGAGAGATGACTGATAGGTGCTTCCACTTTTTAGCTGTTTCACAGGTAGGTATGTGTTCACGATCAAGGGATATGATGTCTCTTGTATAGACCAGAGGTAGATCTATTCTGACATCTGAGCAAAGTCCCTTGACTTTTGGTCCTGTGACTCTTTGACTATCTTCCAATGAGCCTTCTCCCATAATTGTTGCGAGCTTAAGCTTTACTGGCTCCATGGCTACTTGCAATTTCTGACAGACCTCTTGGTCAATGAAAGTGTTATGGATTTGTGTGTCTAGTAGTGCGTAAGCAAGTACCTCCTTACTTCCTGTTCCTGGAGATGAGATACACACTGTGATGATCATTGAAGTATTCTTGCTCTCACTTTCAACCATACAGCATGATAGTGTGGATGCGCTTTCTCCCTCAATGAGAGTACTGGGTGTTGAAGCTTTATCCTTCTTTGGGCACCCCTCGTGTAATGGGGTTGGGTGATGTCCTTTACAAATGCCACAGGTGGCTCTTCTCTTACAGTCCTTAGCACTGTGTCCCTTTCGTAGGCACCCAAAACAGAGCTGGTTATCCAGTATGAATCCTTTCATCTCCTCTACAGACTTTTTCTTCATTTGTTGACATTTGTAGATGGAGTGGTTCTCTCCACAGAACATGCATTGAAGAGGTGTGGGACTATCTGTCAGTATTTTCTCTCTGTTCTTCACATCAGTGACCTTAGGCTTACTCTCCTTGGTATCATGGTCTTTAGACATTGCATTGACTGCAAATGAAGTTGCCTTTGCACGCTTTATCTCTCTTGTTGGCTTTCCTTCCAAAGGTTTCAGAATGTGGAGGGATGACACTGGATTGCATGCTATACATGCTTCTGTATTGATAAATGAAGAGAACTCCTCAAAGCTGGGATACTCCTTGCCTTAGTCTAACAGTTTAGTTACATGATGATTCCATGTTTAGGTCACCCAGTCAGGTAGCTTAAGTAACATTTTCTGGTTTTCTTCACAGTCATTCAGTACTTGCAAACCCTTTACGTGAGGAATGGCATTGCTACATGCTTGTAGGAAGTCACCATACTCTCTAAGCCTAACATACTCTTTAGAGCCTATCTTTGGCCAACTGTTAAGTCTTTCTCTGAAGGCTCGCTGTACTACAAAGGGATGACCATACCTTGCATTCAGTTTTTCCCATGCTTGTTTGTAGGCTTCTTCATCTTTCCTGTAGAAGCTACCTTCAAGAGCACTCTTTGCTTCTCCACTAACATACTTCAGTAAGTAGAACAACTTGTCTGCTGAATTAGAGCAACAACGTGCAATAAGTGCTTCAAAGCTTGTATTCCACTCTATGAACATCAATGGATCTCCTGAGAATACAGTAGGTTCAGGAGTTGGAAGTCTTGTAAGAACCATTGTCTCATGTATTGCTTGGGCAACAGCTGCAACATTTTCTGGTCACTATGATGACTAGTGGAGATAGAATGACAGGACTCTGTTCTCTCACTGCACACGGATTTAGATTTCTTTCTATTTTCCTCAGTGAGGACAGAAGGACAGGGATCTGTTCTTTCATGTAGTGCTGCTCTGGATCTATCACAAGTTTCTTTTATTTCCTCTTCAGCATATACTCTAAGTTTAGCTTCCACGACTTCAATGTCTCTTTGGTTTTTCAACTTTTTTAATTGTAGGCGCTGTGCATCGATTGCAGCTTCCATCTCAATCTCAGCTCTTTTAGCGGCAAGTTGTGCAGATGCTTCTACTGTTTTGGCTGAGGTACTTGTGCACTTAGATACGTGGCTAGAATGCTTTCTAGAAGAGGTTACTCTTGAAACTGCAGATCCATATACAGACTTGGCACAATCCCTTTTATAAAGCTGTAGTAGCCTTGTCCTCTCTGTCTCTGCATCAAAGTCGGTTTCAATTCATTGTATTCTCATAAGCCCTAATAAATCTGCTGTTATTGCAATGGATGTGTCGATCTTCCTCTTAATGTCCTGGGATGGTACTGTGTGTGACCTTAGCTAGTCATACATTGTCTTCATATGCTGGGAAGAGGAAAAGTGATTGGCCCTACAAAAACCGCACCACAAAGTATGGAAAAGTACAAAAAGCCTTTATTGAACCATATAATGATTAAAACCATAAAAAACACACATTATGGATGAAAAGTAATGCCCTCAATAAAGCAATAATATCCATCATAAACATGTAAGTACACATGAATAAAATAAGCTGTACAGCATCACACCGGCTGTCAAGGAAATGCAAAAAAATGGGGGAGATGTACCCAAAAGGTGAAACTGAGGTGCAACTGAGCACTCAGTCAGATAGAATGAGCAGAGTGAAAGAGTGGGTGAAAAAAGAAGAAGGGGATAATGGATATATATATATATATATATATATATATATATATATATATATATATATATATATATATATATTGTTCTGTACTGCAAACTAGCACTAAATTGCTATCAACTTTTCTTATATTAACAGTAACTATAAATTATGCTGTTCAGTTGTTAGAATGGCTTGGGCGGGCAGCTACAGATATGTCTGAAGAAATCCTTGTAAATAGTGATGAAGAAAGTGACTTATTTGAGGATGGTGATGTCACTGTCAAGGAAAAGACTGAGGACATGGAAGTTTCTTCCTCTAAGGAGGCAGAACGTGCAGTTTAAGGAAGGCTAGGCAATCTCCTTTTCATTTATCCTGATGGAGGTTCCCCCTACCCCCTTTGAAACTAGCAACCATTAATATTGCTAGTATGAGATCTGTAAGTGCTCGAAAGGAAGCCATATTTTTTCTTGGTCAATTTGATGCTGACATTTTATTTTTGCAAGGCGGCCCTTCAATCTTTGTCTGCCATCCATGAAGTCAAGAGGGACTTGCACTTTGGTCCCTCTTATTGGTCTCTTGAGGCTGAGCCTTATACTGGGGTGGCGGTCCTTTTTTAGACCGATATGGTAACTTTCCGGTGGGTAAATGAGATTGAGATGGGGGCGTTGCTTGGTCATGGATGTCTCTGAGAGGGGACAGGATTTGAGGCTGATCAATATCTATGGGCCTCAGTCTGAAAGGGAGAGGAAGCGCCTCTTCACAGAGATCAAGCCATTTCTATTTACAGCCGAGGAAGTGGTCTTTGGTGGTGATTTTAATACCGTATTTAAGGTTAGTTTGCTGGACTGTTGTAGCAGTAGGTCTGAGTGGTGGGAGATGGTTAAAAAACGAGCTGTAGGTCTTTTCAAGAACCTAGCAAAAACAAGAGCTTTTGGTAGATATGTTACCTACCAGCATTTGAAGCGGAAACTTGAAATCACTGTCTCGGGGAATGGTGATCCTGAGGAGATCAAAAGGATCAAGGATTTGTTGTGCAAAAGTCAGTATGATCGGCATGCTTCTTTGGTTCTGGATAGGGATTATGGTCGCCAGACCCCTACCAGAATTGCAAACAAAGTGTGGCAGTTAAGATCATTTATGGTCTCAAGCAGGGGCGTAACTAGAAGTCCCTGGGCCCCCCTGCAAGAATTTGAGCGGGACCCCTCCCCCTGGGCCCGCTCATTGCCATTTGGGGGGGGCAGGAGGGGTCGCAGCATGAGGGGAGAGCGTTGCACATCAGCTGGGAGGGGGGACAGTCCCCCTCTCACCTCGGGCACTCCCCTCTGCGCTCCCCTCCTGCATCTATCTAAGTGACAGCAGTGGCGGTGGCAGCTATAATTACCTTCATTCACCACGGAGGTCTCCGATCTGCAAGGGCTTCACATTACTTCCTGTTTTAATAGGAAGTAATGTGAAGCCCTTGCAGATCGGAGACCTCCGTGGTGAATGGAGGTAATTATAGCTGTCGCCGCCAACGCTGCTGCCACTTAGATAGATGCAGGAGGGGAGCGCAGAGGGGAGAGCCCGAGGTGTGGGAGGGGGGGGGACTGTCCCCCCTCCCCGCTGAAGTGCAAAGCTCTCCCCTCATGCTGTGACCCTTCCTGCCCCCCTAAAATGGCCATGAGCGGGCCCCAGGGGGGCCCCAAGTTCCCCCGCAGGGGCAGGGGCTGCTTCCCCTATTGTTACGCCAGTGGTCTCAAGGATAGTACAGGATCCCTGGTGAAGTCCAGAGCAGGGATTCTGGAAATTGTGAGATCCTTTTAAGCTGAACTATTGGGTAGCAGGCCTCTTGATGAGACAGTGATGGAATCTTTCTTGTGTGATATTCCAGGACTGGAAAATTTAGATGTATCTCTTACGTTTTTGACGGAAGAAATTTCTGCTGAGGAAGCGGCGAAAGCCATAGAGCAGCTTGCTATCAAAAAGACTCCAGGTCCAGATGGCTTGAAAGCTGAATTTTATAAGGTTTTCAAGGATATTCTGGCACCTGAATTGGCAGAAGTCTTCAATTGCAACCTTGCAGAGGATGAGCTTCCTCCCTCTATGAGAGAATCAGCAGTCATTCTTTTATCAAAGGGTAAAGATTCTTCAATGATTGAGAACTGGCAGCCTATCAGCCTTCCCAATGTTGATCGAAAGATTCTGGCTAAAATAATTTTTTGGCGTCTGAGCCAGGTGGCAAACGAGGTGCTTTCTCGCCCAGCAGCACTGTTCTGTCCAGGGGACAAGTACTTTTTCAGCCGTATTGACGGTCCGGGAGATCCTGGAGAGATGCAGGGCTGCTGGTTGGGGGAAATACTTACCGGCATTGGATCAGGCAAAGGCTTTTAAACGTGTCAATCATGAGTATCTGTGGATGCTCCTTAGTAAATATGGTCTGCCGGGGAGGTTTTCTCAATTGGCTTAAAGTTTTGTACAAAGGTGCTGAAAGTTTCCCACTTGTCAATGGTTGGGTTGGCCAGACTTTTGAGGTTAGATCAGGGGTATGCCAGGGGTGTCCTTTGAGTCCCCTGTTATATGCTTTTGCCATAGATCCTTTTATAAGAAGGATTGAGGGTGAAGCCTTGTGTGGGGTGCCGTCGAGCATAGCTGACATACCCCCTCTCAGGGTGGTGGCTTATGCTGATGATGTGACTGTAGTGATCTCTGGGCAGGAGGTGAAAGAAGGAGTTTGTGCAGAGATTGCCCGTTACTCATTAGCATCAGGTTCCAAGATCAATCAGGACAAGTGTGAAGCTTTCTGGATGGATAAGGAAAATGAGAACTTCGTGCTTCCGGTCTCTTTTCCAGCACCGTAAGAAAAAATTTAAATACTTGGCATAGAATTTGGCCCGGGTGACTATGGTCATCAAAATTAGGTAAGCAGACTAAAATGTGCTGAGGCTAAGTTGGTCCGCTGGAAAGGTTAGCGATTGAATTTCAGAGAAAGGATTGACATTATCAAAACTATTTGATTCCAATTATGTTGTATGTCAGTTTTTTATGTATTAAACCAGTATCTCTTCACACAAGAATCTAGAGCTTGTTTTTCCAAATGCTTTGGGGAAATAAGATGAACCACGTGAAGAGGAATATCACTTATCAATCCAGGCAGGCGGGTGGCTTAGGTATGGTCAACCCAGTGGTTTTCTTTTCTCTGTTATTTATTAAAAACAATTTTTGTAAAATGTATGCAGAGGAACTGCCTGGATGGATGGGTATTTTCCAGTCTTGTTTGAAACCTTTTCTCAGACGTTGGGAAGAAGGTGGTTTAGTGAAAAGACCGAGGGCTAGTACTGATTATCTCCCGGCCTATGTTACACCGTGTCTGAAAGTGATCCGACAATGGGAACTGATGAAGGAAGACATTATCTCAACCCCTAGGAAAGTCCTGGAGGGGATAGTGATTGAAACCTTTTTTCAGAATTCAATTCAATTCAATTCACTTTATTGTCATTGTGTAACACAACGAAATTACTTTTCATGACAACCCCACCTATATGCACCTATAGGGAACATAGTGATAGTAACAAGGAAGAGAAGAAATTATACAAGTATGCCAGGTATTACAGATGTTTAAACAATTTGTACACAGTGTTAATTATTTCAGAGAGGATTCAGAGTTCATCAAGTTTATGGCGGATGGGAAAAAGCTGTTTTTCAGTCTGTTTGTGTGTGTCCATTGGCCTTGAGGGACTGCCCAAGCCCAATTATGGAGGAGGGTTTGCGCTTGCTATGTTCTCCTAGGATTCCTAACAAATTCAGGGACTTGGATTGGCTTTCTTTTAATGGCAGACTCTTTGTTAGGGGAAATTTGAAGTTCATAGGGGATCGGGATCGTGGTTGTCCTCATGAGGAGTGTGGTGGTGTGCAGGAGACCATGGACCATTTCCTGTTGGACTGTTCCTTTAAGAAAGAAGTGTACAAACAGGTGGGTAGGGCTTTAGGTATTCCTTTCCTTGAGTGGCTTAGTTATGCAGCGTGGACATATGGAGCCTTCAATAACGGGGGGTCATTTAATTTAGACACGTTATTCTTAGTTAGCCTAGTTATTCGGTATTACACTTGGAATCCACAGTGTCAAATTTCGATCCATCAGAAAGTCCTCCCTGTCCAGGTGGTGGTGCATGACATCATTGGTGAGGTAAGGAAAATTCAGGGTCTTGAGGAGGGGAGATTAAGTCAGGAGGAATGGCGTCTGTTTTGGCAGAATGTCAGATGTACTTGATTTGGCCAAACTTTCTTTGGGTGAGCTTTTTATTTCTTTTTTTCACCTAGTTAGATGATTCGAATTTGAGGAATGGCTTGCAAGCATAGGAGGTGAGTGATTGCTTAGTCTTTCTTACTGTAGTATGTGAATAGTGTAAATGTTGTATATAGTTAAATATTGTATATAGTGTATATATTGTAATATACTGTAGTATATAATGAGGATTTGAAGCCAAGTAGGCGTGTTTATTTTGAATTTGGTTTCTTCAGTATTTCTTTTCAGGAAATGGACTTTAATATGGACTGAATATTGAGCTAATTAAGGCTAAAAGGCCTAATGTTTATGTTATTGCTATTTATTTTGGTTATTTTCATATTTTTGTATAAAAATCAGGTGCTGAATTCTTAAATAAAGAATTACTGCCTGCTGCCACACATGTATCTTACTCCTCCTCCTGCTGCTTTTTCCTCCTGCTGTCTGTGCTCCCACTAGAGATGGCCCGAACGGTTTGCCGGCGAACTTTGGTGGTTCGCGAGCGTACGCAAATTTTTCCGGAAGTTCGATTTGCCTCCATGATGCATCGTTAGGGTCAACTTTGACCCTCTACATCACAGTCAGCAGGCACATTGTAGCCAATCAGGCTACACTCCCTCCTGGAGCCCCACCCCCCGTTATAAAAGGCAGGCAGCACCAGGTTTTTCACTCACTCGTGTGCCTGCAGTAATTAGAGAAGGGAGAGCTGTTGTGCAGAGACCTATAGGGAAAGCTTAGTTAGGCTCTTGTAGGCTTGTTAGCTTGCACCTTGCTGATTCTTATTGCTAAAAAAGCACCCCTCAAGAGCTATTTTTAGAGCTAATCTTGTTCTTGTGATCTCTTTTTTTTTTGTGTGTGTGGCCCACTTGCATTATATACAGCCCTGTCAGTCAGTCGCAGCTGGCCTTTGGCCCCTTGATGGTATAATTACTACTGTGCCAGGTGCACATTATAATACCCATCACTGCATACACCTACCTGTTGTTCACAGTGCACCCACCTACCTACGTGAGTGCACGCAGTGTCACTGTACCTGTCTGGTACCTGTCTGTGTGTGATAGGTGCACATTGTAATACCCATCACTGCATATACCTACCTGTTGTTCACTTCAGTGCACCCACCTACCTATATGAGTGCACGCAGTGTCACTGTGCCTGGCCGGTACCTGTCTGTGTGTGACAGGTGCACATTATAATACTCATCACTGAAAGGATATGTAGGTATATATGTATATATATATGTATGTATATATATATATGTATATATATATATGTATGTGTATATATATATATATATATATATATATATATATATATATATTAGTATATAGATCAATTTCATATACAAGTATACATGTATCTGATCAGTGTGATATTAGAGTGATATTAGAATGTCAGAACAACCAGCCATACATCTCTCACATCTGTGCAGGAAGAGCTGGCTGTATGAAACCCAGAATAGTCAAATTCTCTCTGGGCAAATCCCCTGAGTGTCCCTCGGTAAGCAACTGTATGGTCATAAATAACATATTTCCCCGTGATCATTGAACTGTGTTATTTCTTGTAAATCACATGACTTTCTGTAATTATGGTGACATATGATGATATACTGCGCATGAGCATACCCTGTATTCTGTAGCATGTAAGGAAGTATGGAACTCATAATACAACACAATTTGGGCTCACAACTTCTGTGTGTGTGTGTCTTTTGTTAACCATTTTATGTCCTGGCGCAAGGAAATTAAGTAGTCTAAAGCATCTGATATCTGACAAGGCCGTGACATGAACTTAAATAGAAACCACTCCTTTCAACTGAGGGCTCGCCGCGGATGGTCTTCTTCAGAATTCACGTAAGTAATATGACTATATTTCTCTTTTTGTTTTTTAAAGAGAGAGGTGTTTATATTATTTACGTGAAATTTCTGTTGATACCAAAACGAATCCGGTTTTGGAGTTTGTGTTTTTTGATAGTATAATTTTAATTATATAGGTTATAAGGTTTTTAGAAGGCCTTAGTTTAAAAAAAAAATTATTAGGGAGAAGGGACTTTTGGTAAGTCTATTGTCTCTTGTTATCGTAGTTAGCGCTCCACCATATATAGCAAACACATCAATGCCTCTTGTGTATAATTGCACTCACCCTGTCCATGTGACCACTGCAAGACTGGTCAAAACTCGCTCGTGTATAATCCCCCTCGATCAGGTCCTCCACAGATCTTCTTCTTCCTGTTACTGTCAGTCCTTGTTGATCTAGATGTGTCTCATGGGGTAAAAAACCTCACATAGTACAGCTCCGTTTGTAAAATAAGATAATCTTTAATGCTAAAAAAGTTGCACTCACAATGTGTTGGAGCAATGACAGCGCTCAGAGTTTTGGTTACGGGCTCTCCCCCGTGCCTCCCGGTCAGGCCCGTTGGTTCGCTCCGCTTCCCGCTGGTTGTCCGCACAGAGTAGTGGAATGATAAATCGTTTGGCCAGTACGTTCCCCACGCTGTGCTCTCCGTGCTTCCGACAGTCCGAGGTAGCTCCACCCTACGCGTTTCGTCACTCCGTGTGACTCATCAGGGGCGTGGTTAGCTACTCGGCTGTCAGTGTATATAGGCTTGCAAAGGATACGCCTACCGCGTATGGTGGCCGCAGTGCGCGCCGTCATTCCCCCCCGTCGCTATATCTCATTGGCTAGTTGTTCTGCCTCACCCGGAAGTGCCCGTAACTGTGCGCCTCAGTGTGGACAGCAAGCTGGCTGTCATTTCCCCCCTCCATTGCACCAAAGGGGAAAGCTCGTTTTCCATCACAAATACATGACAAATACAAATTACATAAAAAATACATGCATTTGAGGATAGATAATATTGCATATATTAATTAGTGAAAATTATAAAAAAGATAGTTATAAAAGTTATCATAAAATCGATCACTACACACCAATACTGCTAGGATCCTCTCTTCCTCCTATATCAGACACTGCCCTCTTGTGGTCAAAAATGCGTACACCAACTATAGTCATTCTTATACACACAAGGTATGGGAGAATCTATACTATTTAATTATGTTCCATTTAACTATTAGCTATGAAGCAATTCAGGTCAATATCAATGTTATGTCCCCCTGGTTGTAAGGAACCCATAGCATAGATCCATTCTGTTTCCTTTTTGGATATGTCTCTTACTTTGTTAGTTCCCCTCCATGATTATCCCATTTTCTCTACTCCACAAAATCGTAATGTCGCAGGATCTGATTGGTGACAGATCCTGAAATGTTCAGATACGCTATGTTCTTTGAAGCCTCTTCTAATGTTACCTATGTGCTCTCCTACTCTTCTCTTCAATGTTCTGGTCGTCCTTCCAATATACTGGAGATTGCACTGACACCAAAGCATGTACACAACCCCTTTGCTGTTGCAGGTGATATTCTGCCTTATCTTGAAGGTGCCTCCTTTAGATGTTGATGTCACCTCATTACATCTTACTGGTGTTGCCTCCCTGCATCCCACACATCCTCTGCATGGATAAAAGCCTTTTTGTTGCCAAAAAGGGATGACTTCTTTTGGTGGATTCACACAACTTGGTGCTAAGATATTCCTGAGATTTCTTGCTCTCCTATATACAAAGTTAGGTTGCTCTGGTAAGATTGTTTTTAGTGTTACATCCTCTTTTAATATTGGCCAGAATTTCCTGAAAATGCCTTCTATCTGCCTATGTTGTACTGAATAGTCGCTAATAAAAGGTAATCGATCACTAAAATGCTCCCCCTCCCTAGCCCTGTCTCCCAGCAACTCTCTCCTTCCCATTCTTCCTATTTCCATAATTTCTTTTTGTATGTCTTCTTCCTTGTATCCCTTTTCCACGAAGCGTTCCAATAAAGTATGTGATTGGGTAATGTAGTCCTCCATCTCGCTACAATTTCTGCGTATACGCATAATTTGTCCTCTTGGGACCGCTCTTAACCATCTAGGGTGATGGCAGCTTCTTACCGACAGGTATCCATTACGATCCGTTGGCTTGAAGTATGTAGTAGTGACTAGCCTGTCCTCCCTTTTCTCTATATTTAGATCCAAAAAATTGATACTTTTTTTTTGCTTGCTTCCATAGTTAGTTCAATGTTAACTTCATTTTTATTGAGTTCTTCAAAATACGAGGGAAGTTCTTCCTCTCTGCCTCTCCAGAGTACAAATAAATCATCTATAAAACGTCTCCAGACTATTATTCGGCCATCCTGTGCTTCCCCCAGTACCTGTTGTTCCCATCTTCCCATAAAGAGGTTAGCGAATGAGGGAGCGAACCCCGCCCCCATGGCACACCCCTTAATCTGTAGATAATAGTTCCCTTCGTGCCAGAAGTAGTTTCTAGTCAGGGCAAATTCCAATAATTCCATGATGAAGTTTCTCTGTTGTGTTTTGATGCTTGTGTCCCTTTCCAGAAAAAATCTTACCGCATCCATACCCGCTTGATGCGGAATATTCGTGTAGAGCGACGTAACATCTGCTGTCACCAGTACATCATTATCCTCTATGAGTGTATCATTCAGGATCTGTAACATGTGTTTAGTATCCTTTACTACTTGTGGTAGGCCCAACACCAGCGGTTGTAAAAAATAGTCCAGATATTGTCCTAATCTGTGTGTCAGGGACCCTATACCGCTGATGATGGGCCTCCCCGGGGGCTTTTCTACATTTTTATGTACCTTTGGGACCTGATATATGATGGGAGTTCTTGGTGCTGTCGGAATTAGAAATTCAAACTCTTTGTCGTTAAGTATTCCTTCTGTTAGGCCCCCCCTTAGGAGTGTTCTCAGCTCCCCCATGAATGTACTACATGGGTTCCCTCTTAATTTTTTGTACGTTTCAGTATCGTTTACTATCCTATTTAGCTCTTCGCCATACTGTTCTTGACTCATGACTACCACCTTTATCGGCCGGCCTTACAACTAACTTTTTTTCTTCTAGCATCTCCTTCGCCATTTTACTCACTCCTCTTGTTTTTTTCGGTTGTATCTTCTCTAATTCCTTTTCCACCATCTTCTTAAAAACATCCACACAGTTAGTGTTAATGATATTCTGTGGATTGAACAAAGATCTGTTTTTCATTCCTGTGTGTTGATATTCTACTGTTGGATTTATTCTACTTGTAGGCCCTTCCTTACTTAAAAAGTATTTCTTTATGTTCAATACTCTCGTATTTTTTTGAAGATCAACATATGTACCAAATTTGTTCAATGGTTGGTTGGGGGCGTGCTTAAGTCCTTGGTCCAGCATTTTGGTTTCTTCCCTATTCAGGGGAATCCCTGATATATTGTATATGCCTTTCCCTATGTCTCTCTTCTTCTCTTGTATACGCCTCCCCCCTCGTACCCCCCTTCTTGTCTTCTCTTGTTTCCTCCTGGTGATGGTTGGTAGTGATGTTCGTATTCCGGTCTCCACTTGGGGTTCAGTGGTGGTTTGTGATGTCCCTGGTCCGGCCCTAAAAAAGGCTGATACCTTTGTTCGTGTCTTAACGGGTCGTATTTATTTTGTATGGGGAGGTTGTACTGTCTGTTTGGATATAGATCCCTCCGGTGGTGATTACTTGTATTATAATCATGCTTCCTTGTTTCTTGTTCTCTGTTCATAGCTCTAAATGTTTGGGGGTTTGGCATGGGTTCTCTATATTCATACCCCACCCTGTTCCCGGTTTGTAGATTGTTGATCGGATGCCCATTTCTTTTTGGTATTGTACCATTTCCTTGTTCCCCTATTGTGGGTCTGCGTATAAGAGTGTCCTTAACTGTTGCTAATGTAGTTTTATTTTGCCATTTATAGGCTTTCTTCATTTTGTACGCATTCCAATCGAATGTGAATTTCTTCTTCTTTTTTATAATTATCTCCCTTTCCTGTTTAATCAGGATTTCACATGTTCTCTCTGAGAGTGTTTTATAAAGCGCGTTTTCTTTATACGGTTCCAAATCATTTTTTATTCCCATAATTTCTCGACCCAAGCGTTCCAAACGCTTGGTTTTCCTCTTTCTTAGTAGTTCCATAAAGCCTATGCCACACCCGTCAAAGAATTCCTCCCACTCCTTGTTGTTCTCCTCATCTTCTTCACCATCATCTGGGGATACATCCCATCTACATTTTTGCGGTACCACCCCCTTAGATATATACTTGTTCAAAGAGGCTACATCCCACCATGTAGTTTGTTCTTTTATGGACTGGTAAGTCTATTGGGCTTCTCTTAGTAGGTCTTTGAGAAATATAGATTTTTGGGAAAAATCGAATAAATTTGAAGTCTGATCAACTTCAATAAATATTTTCTTTTGGTAAGAAAATAGTGTTCATTTGGGAAATGAACAGGGCACCATATGGTATGGATTTCTGGGTACTTGCAGTTCTTCTTAGGTTTTGAATGGGTTTATTATAGTTTATTTTTGTAAGGTTTTTATAATGTCATACATTTCAGATGTTTTAGATTATTTGTCTGTGTTTGTTTTGTAAATAATAATCTGTTTTATTAGTAAGGTTAAGAAAAAAAGTTATTCAATTCTAAGAAGCAGTTTGGGTTTCATTGTACAAAGGAAAAAATCCCTAGACAAAGTTTGTTTTGTTCTCAGGAGATGAGAATTATAGAATTATTGATAAATATTAGTTATTGATACAAATAGTGTTGATAAATTTGAAAAATATATAAATTATAATTTATCTAGATAAGAATTGTCTATTGGTACGGCAATATCTTATATTTGTATTTGACACATAGATTTAATAGAGGGCCAATAAATTACAGTATAAAACTGAAATTAGATCAAAGGGGCAAAATATTGTCAAAATGTTTCCTATCCAAATCCCTAAAATAGATGAAACTTATGTACCTTTGTGTTGCCAGAATATCTGGAAGAAAAAATTTTGTTTATCCTTGGTTAGAATATAATATAGTATATTAGTCTTGGGCTGTCATTCCCTTGGGGAGAGAAAGGAATAATAGTTCAATCCATATACAATTGGCTAAAGGATTATGTCTAACGGTGATTAGAATTATATATGTCCAAGTCTGTCTCATCTATATGTTAATCTTGACTAACAGTGTGTTTCTATGTATGTTATCTGGGTATAGGTTGCACCAGTGATGATAAATTGTTATAAGATCCTTACTGTATTTCTGAGAGATGATTAGTAAAATTAATATTAGAGACACTCTTAAAAAAAATTCAGATAACAACGGTCGCTTGCCAAAAATCGCCAGTATAAATTCTATGTGGGTACAAACTGGTTTCAGATGCCACCTTTGGAAAAATCTGGTTATACTGAGTTTTTGTAGAGACCGATCATCAAAAGTATCTGAATAAGTTATGCTTGTGTCATTTTGTATAGACCTGTCTATAAGGAAACATCTCAAGCAATATAGTAATGTAATTAATTATTGCAAACTTAGGTAAAGTTCATAAGGATAAAGAATAACATGTATCATAATGTATTCATATGTATTGTGTGTAAACTGACACATATGTGTGTAAATTGAGAGTTGTATTGGGTACATGCTTGTGATATGTAAGGTATGGAGGAGGCACCCGCAGGGGCGTAGCAATAGGGGGTGCAGAGGTAGCGACCGCACCGGGGCCCTTGGGCCAGAGGGGCCCGAAGGGTCCACCCTCTATCACAGTATTAGCTCTCTATTGGTTCTGTGCTGGTAATAATCACTTCTATAGATGCTTTGAATAGTAGTAATCCTTAACACACTGTTCCCAATCTCCTTCTTGCACGTCTGACACTGTGGTTGTCCTTGGCAAGTTTTGGTGCGCTGTATCAATTGCTATGTATAAAGTTCTTGGGGGGACCCTAATGTAAAAGCCGCACCAGGGCCCACAGTTCCTTAGCCACGCCACTGGGCACCCATGAAAGTATGTGTGAAGTATGTGTTGAAACTATGAGTATATCTGCCTTTTAAAATAGGTTTTCTCCTTCTTTATTAGAAGATGACTTCTTTAAAGTGTTTATTCTCAAATGGTTAGACAGAGACCTGTTCCTTTGGGTAATGATTTTTAGATAAATACTGATGTATTTTTGAACTAAATATAGATAAAAGGCTGCGCATCCCTGACCCAATACTGTACAATTGAATGGTTAATCGCTGTGGCGCACACCGCCCCCCCTGGACTAAAATGTACGCCCGCATCCAAACAATGCAATACTGGTCTATGGAGAAATTTTAGCTTCCATCATAGTTTTGCATGCAAAAATATAGATATACTGGACATCTGCACCAGCGTTGAGGTAAATCTCCAGGCAGATGTCCTAACACTAAAACTAACCTAAATTAAAAGCAAATGTCTTTGCCCTGGCAGCAGCTACGCTAAAATGTGTAACTTACATTCAATACAGACAGCAGAAAACAAAGCAAGCGCTCACCAACATGGGCCGCATCTGAATGACTCATCACCTCATATGCACCGCTTAAATAGCTCAAATACACACTCAGCAATCAGACAGATGCAAAACATATGCAAAACTAAATACTTACCATGCAAAACAGGATAGCACAATGGGTGCTGCTAGCCTGGTAGTTACAGAACTGTGGAAACAAAATATAGATAAAAGGCTGCGCATCCCTGACCCAATACTGTACAATTGAATGGTTAATCGCTGTGGCGCACACCGCCCCCCCTGGACTAAAATGTACGCCCGCATCCAAACAATGCAATACTGGTCTATGGAGAAATTTTAGCTTCCATCATAGTTTTGCATGCAAAAATATAGATATACTGGACATCTGCACCAGCGTTGAGGTAAATCTCCAGGCAGATGTCCTAACACTAAAACTAACCTAAATTAAAAGCAAATGTCTTTGCCCTGGCAGCAGCTAGGCTAAAATGTGTAACTTACATTCAATACAGACAGCAGAAAACAAAGCAAGCGCTCACCAACATGGGCCGCATCTGAATGACTCATCACCTCATATGCACCGCTTAAATAGCTCAAATACACACTCAGCAATCAGACAGATGCAAAACATATGCAAAACTAAATACTTACCATGCAAAACAGGATAGCACAATGGGTGCTGCTAGCCTGGTAGTTACAGAACTGTGGAAACAAAATATAGATAAAAGGCTGCGCATCCCTGACCCAATACTGTACAATTGAATGGTTAATCGCTGTGGCGCACACCGCCCCCCCTGGACTAAAATGTACGCCCGCATCCAAACAATGCAATACTGGTCTATGGAGAAATTTTAGCTTCCATCATAGTTTTGCATGCAAAAATATAGATATACTGGACATCTGCACCAGCGTTGAGGTAAATCTCCAGGCAGATGTCCTAACACTAAAACTAACCTAAATTAAAAGCAAATGTCTTTGCCCTGGCAGCAGCTACGCTAAAATGTGTAACTTACATTCAATACAGACAGCAGAAAACAAAGCAAGCGCTCACCAACATGGGCCGCATCTGAATGACTCATCACCTCATATGCACCGCTTAAATAGCTCAAATACACACTCAGCAATCAGACAGATGCAAAACATATGCAAAACTAAATACTTACCATGCAAAACAGGATAGCACAATGGGTGCTGCTAGCCTGGTAGTTACAGAACTGTGGAAACAAAATATAGATAAAAGGCTGCGCATCCCTGACCCAATACTGTACAATTGAATGGTTAATCGCTGTGGCGCACACCGCCCCCCCTGGACTAAAATGTACGCCCGCATCCAAACAATGCAATACTAGTCTATGGAGAAATTTTAGCTTCCATCATAGTTTTGCATGCAAAAATATAGATATACTGGACATCTGCACCAGCGTTGAGGTAAATCTCCAGGCAGATGTCCTAACACTAAAACTAACCTAAATTAAAAGCAAATGTCTTTGCCCTGGCAGCAGCTACGCTAAAATGTGTAACTTACATTCAATACAGACAGCAGAAAACAAAGCAAGCGCTCACCAACATGGGCCGCATCTGAATGACTCATCACCTCATATGCACCGCTTAAATAGCTCAAATACACACTCAGCAATCAGACAGATGCAAAACATATGCAAAACTAAATACTTACCATGCAAAACAGGATAGCACAATGGGTGCTGCTAGCCTGGTAGTTACAGAACTGTGGAAACAAAATATAGATAAAAGGCTGCGCATCCCTGACCCAATACTGTACAATTGAATGGTTAATCGCTGTGGCGCACACCGCCCCCCCTGGACTAAAATGTACGCCCGCATCCAAACAATGCAATACTGGTCTATGGAGAAATTTTAGCTTCCATCATAGTTTTGCATGCAAAAATATAGATATACTGGACATCTGCACCAGCGTTGAGGTAAATTTCCAGGCAAATGTCCTAACACTAAAACTAACCTAAATTAAAAGCAAATGTCTTTGCCCTGGCAGTTTTGCATATGTTTTGCATCTGTCTGATTGCTGAGTGTGTATTTGAGCTATTTAAGCGGTGCATATGAGGTGATGAGTCATTCAGATGCGGCCCATGTTGGTGAGCGCTTGCTTTGTTTTCTGCTGTCTGTATTGAATGTAAGTTACACATTTTAGCGTAGCTGCTGCCAGGGCAAAGACATTTGCTTTTAATTTAGGTTAGTTTTAGTGTTAGGACATCTGCCTGGAGATTTACCTCAACGCTGGTGCAGATGTCCAGTATATCTATATTTTTGCATGCAAAACTATGATGGAAGCTAAAATTTCTCCATAGACCAGTATTGCATTGTTTGGATGCGGGCGTACATTTTAGTCCAGGGGGGGCGGTGTGCGCCACAGCGATTAACCATTCAATTGTACAGTATTGGGTCAGGGATGCGCAGCCTTTTATCTATATTTTGTTTCCACAGTTCTGTAACTACCAGGCTAGCAGCACCCATTGTGCTATCCTGTTTTGCATGGTAAGTATTTAGTTTTGCATATGTTTTGCATCTGTCTGATTGCTGAGTGTGTATTTGAGCTATTTAAGCGGTGCATATGAGGTGATGAGTCATTCAGATGCGGCCCATGTTGGTGAGCGCTTGCTTTGTTTTCTGCTGTCTGTATTGAATGTAAGTTACACATTTTAGCGTAGCTGCTGCCAGGGCAAAGACATTTGCTTTTAATTTAGGTTAGTTTTAGTGTTAGGACATCTGCCTGGAGATTTACCTCAACGCTGGTGCAGATGTCCAGTATATCTATATTTTTGCATGCAAAACTATGATGGAAGCTAAAATTTCTCCATAGACCAGTATTGCATTGTTTGGATGCGGGCGTACATTTTAGTCCAGGGGGGGGGCGGTGTGCGCCACAGCGATTAACCATTCAATTGTACAGTATTGGGTCAGGGATGCGCAGCCTTTTATCTATATTTTGTTTCCACAGTTCTGTAACTACCAGGCTAGCAGCACCCATTGTGCTATCCTGTTTTGCATGGTAAGTATTTAGTTTTGCATATGTTTTGCATCTGTCTGATTGCTGAGTGTGTATTTGAGCTATTTAAGCGGTGCATATGAGGTGATGAGTCATTCAGATGCGGCCCATGTTGGTGAGCGCTTGCTTTGTTTTCTGCTGTCTGTATTGAATGTAAGTTACACATTTTAGCGTAGCTGCTGCCAGGGCAAAGACATTTGCTTTTAATTTAGGTTAGTTTTAGTGTTAGGACATCTGCCTGGAGATTTACCTCAACGCTGGTGCAGATGTCCAGTATATCTATATTTTTGCATGCAAAACTATGATGGAAGCTAAAATTTCTCCATAGACCAGTATTGCATTGTTTGGATGCGGGCGTACATTTTAGTCCAGGGGGGGCGGTGTGCGCCACAGCGATTAACCATTCAATTGTACAGTATTGGGTCAGGGATGCGCAGCCTTTTATCTATATTTTGTTTCCACAGTTCTGTAACTACCAGGCTAGCAGCACCCATTGTGCTATCCTGTTTTGCATGGTAAGTATTTAGTTTTGCATATGTCTGTCTGATTGCTGAGTGTGTATTTGAGCTATTTAAGCGGTGCATATGAGGTGATGAGTCATTCAGATGCGGCCCATGTTGGTGAGCGCTTGCTTTGTTTTCTGCTGTATTTTTGAACTAGTCAGTAATAGCTAAGTTGTTAATAGTTTTATTAAATAATGTCAGAATTCTCTACTTTTAAGTTTTGAAAGGGTTAAAGATGCATTAGGACATGTCAGATTTTTCTTTAGTGGTCTACGCCTGCCAACACCTGTTTGTGGCTTTTTCTTCTGCTAGTAAGAGAAATGAGGAAGTAAAAAGTTTATTACTTTAAGTTAATGGGTTTAACATTAAAATTAAATCAGAAATAAAATAGGAAAGTAAGAATATTCTGGTAGTGAATATAATGTTTATATTTTATATAATACTTTTTTTAACAGAAGTTTATAACTCTGATATAATGGTCGTTCTTGAGTTAAGGAGTAAATATGATAGTGGCAGAGTCTGGAAAGGGTTAAATGTCATTTTCTAAAAAGTGGTTTTTTTTCTCTCTGGTAAAATTATGCCACCAGCAGTAAAAAGAGGAAGTAACTTAAACGTACTGCTTTGTCATTATGAGCGTAGAATGTATGTGATATATATATGTATATATGTATGTATATATATATGTATGTATATATATATATATATATATATATATATATATATATATATATATATATATATATATATATATACATACTTACATACATATCATACATATCATACATATATATATATATATATATATATATATATATATATATATATATATATATGTATATATATATATATATATATATATATGTGTATATATATATATATATATATATATATATATATATATATATATATATATATATATGTATATGTGTGTGTGTGTGTGTATAGACGTAGAAAGGATTTTGTATTAAATTATTCTGAACAGTGGATAATTTATATATTCCTTTTGGGGAATATTTTAAAATGTAAGTTAATTGTCATATTTATCTAAACAACATCTTAGGTTTTTTCTCTTTGTTAGATGTTAGAGGTTAGTAAATAATGACATAATAGGTTTTGTCCCTATTTTTTCTTAATAGGTTTTGTCCCTACTTTTCCTTTATATTACGATCTTACTATTGTTAAATATATCTGCTTTTGTGTTCACTACACACGTGGCAGGTTTTAAACAAGTCCAAAAGCTTAGTATAGAAAGTTTTTTTTAATAAGAATGATTTTTC
This sequence comes from Hyperolius riggenbachi, assembly GCF_040937935.1. Lineage (NCBI taxonomy): Eukaryota > Metazoa > Chordata > Amphibia > Anura > Hyperoliidae > Hyperolius > Hyperolius riggenbachi. The sequence goes on along the minus strand of NC_090657.1, from coordinate 120,715,023 downwards.
TTCTGAACTTAGTGTCCTTAATTTAAATTAGATTAATTAATTGATACCAACTGTCACCTAGGTCTGTATGTATATATACATATACATATATATATATATATATATATATATATATATATATATATATATATATATATATATATATATATATATATATATATATGTGTGTGTGAATGAAGTTTCCCATACTGCAGAATAGATTTGTGGAGTTTTTATATCGTGTCCAAAAGAGGTTCTGATATTTTTTCATAGGTAACATAGTAAAATCACTACGCCACCGTGTTAACCTAGTTTTATAGGGTAAAGTGAATTGAGGTTTTAGTATAACCTGATTATTTAAATTGGATTAATTGAGTAGCGGCATTTGTCACCCAGACGTATACAAGTGAATAGAGTTAAATCATTTCCCCATGTAATGGTAGTTTGCCATAAGTTTGATAGAATGATGTTCATATTTGGACAGAATTTATATAGCTTGTAACTTTGAAGCATATAGATTCAAATAATTTACTCAATAGTTCTCCATGGATAAATCCTTCTTGAATATTGTAACATAGTTGTTAGGCTGTATTTTTTTTTATAAATCGCAGCAGAAAAGGCATTTAATGTTGTTTGCAACTCATTTGAAATGTTATTTGCTCTTGTAACTAAGCTGTGTCTGATTTAATTCTTCACTGGCCTGGTCACCCAGTGTAAGAAATTTTCTCAGCCTCTTCGCCACCTAGAGGTTAATAAAAGAACTGCTCCTCCTCCAAGTCACACTGATAAAGCAGTTATTGTAACTTCAATATTTCTAAATGCCATGCAACTATTGAAAAAATAATACATTGTATACTGTTTGTACTTATAGAATATTGTAAAACTATGAAAGCCATATTCATTTGGGAAAATTTATGGAAAAACATTAAGGACATACTAAATAGTCAGGACAGGTATACAGTTTTAGGTCAATTAAGATCGCATGCGTAGTTCTGGGTCACGCTTGCTGTTTATTTCATTTCATCCTTTGGATTATAGGAATTCTTTCCCAATATTTGGGTTTTTGACCTTAATAACCCCTCTTCCTGTTAATAAATTCATCTCCTTTAAATTAATATCTCCTCTCCGGTTGTCACGACATCTTTGTGTGTATGTAATTAATGACATATTTTAGCAGAGAGTTGTTTAAGGCTCTGACTCTATGTCACTCTTGTTTTTAGTGAGAATATATTTACACTTAGGAAAATAAGAACATTTTTTCTTTAGAAAAATAGTTTTTTTTTAGTTTGTTTAAACTTCTTTTGACAAAATGCAGAATTTTTTGATGTTGTTATGACAATTATACTATAGATTTTTCACTGTTCTGAAGAAAGGTAAATCTCCAGAGAAAAAAAAAACACTGTTTAATTTTATAGTGTACTGATTAGAAACTTTATCTCTGACAGGATTTTAATTTCACCTCTGCTGGTTCTGTAGTTTAGGGCCTATTTTGTTTAGTGAGAAGACCTTAGGCTAATCTCTCTAGTGTTGTTCCTGCATATAGAGTGTGTCTTGGGGACAAACATAGCTTTAGCACCCTGAGCCCACTATTGGAAAAAGGGACACTATAGATGTTCTTTGTATGACTGTGACTTTAAATCTGGAAGGGGATCCAACCCTGTACTGTGACCCTGCTCATATTATGCCTTATAACCTTTTACTAACTCTGACCAGACATTAAAATAACTTTAATGTATGGTCAAAGGGGGGAAAGAGGAATATGGGAACTGTCATGTTAGTTTGTTGTCTATACACATGTCCAGCCCTGCTATGCACATGTCCAGCCCTGCCCAGGCCTAGTGGTCTGTGTCATGCCATTCCATTTAGTAGTGTAGTAGGAAGGGGTATCGAGGTAGATATTGCATTAGGGCCACCTAAGTTCTTTAAACACATCATTATTTAGGGTTTGTGGTATGATTGTGGAAGGTATGATGGAATGAGAGTGTAATGAAAATGGATATGTGACTGGTAATGGAAGAATGAAAAATGGGAATTCATTATAGTGTAAAAATGGGAATTAATTATGGTGAAAAAATGGGAATTCATTATGGTGTAAAAAATTCATTGGGAGTTCATCCTCTCTGCCATGTATGGAGTCACATACTCGCACGGGTACAGAGACGTCATGCAAACGGGGTATTGCGAGAGATCCGTTGGGATCATAGAAAGATCCACTAAGTATGTGTTGAAGTTCATGGTGGAGAGTATGAATCATATTAGTATTACAAGTACTAGGAAAAATAAAGAATTTATTGGATTTTTGGGAAAACATGATGCTCGCACATTTTTCTTTTCTGATCTCATCCTCTGTACTCTGGGCATTATGATTGTAGTTGGGTTGGTGTTATCTTTCCATCCCCTGTTTTAACAGGAATGTGTAACTTGGAGTACAGAGATCGCTTGGAGTACAGTGGCTGATGGAGGGTGAGAAGTCTGCCATGCCTCACAAACGGTTTTGTAGAGTCAAGACCACCCTCTCCCAAATCTCATATCTTGTTGCATAGCCACCTTATGCAGGAGTTAGTTGCTATCATAAGGGTTTTTGACCTTGGCCTACCTGAGGCCTAGTATTTAGAAAAGCCTTTTTCTAGAATAGAGCAGATGGAAGTTTCTCTTGGAGTAAGTGCTGAGATAAGAAAGCTTCTTATATTGATCTAAGAGAAATATTCCTGCCGCAGGCTAAGTTAAACACATGAGCGTGCTCCATGCATGCAGTCCGCATAAGATTTTTGCTAAATTACATCAGGAAAGAGAATTGTTCTTAGTTCTGATCTGCATCAGGAAAAATAATTATTGGGTTTTTTCCTGAGTAATTTCTGATTTGGTTGTTTTCTGATTTTTCTGATTTGTTTGACCATTAGATTGGCCAACATTGTTTAATTGGTTGTTTAAGGTTACAGGTTAGTTAATCATTTTCTTTGTTAGAAGTACTTTACCAAATAGCTATTCGTGTTTTGACCATTAGGAGACTTGGACCAAAATTTTGCCCACTGTGATGCTAGCTCTGCCTGGTTTAGGTATTGGCTTTAGTATGGTCATCTTCTTCCTTTGGAAGAAATGACCAAAGGGGGGACTGAAAGGATATGTAGGTATATATGTATATATATATGTATATATATATATATATATATATATATATATATATATATATATATATATATATATATATATATATATATATATATATTAGTATATAGATCAATTTCATATACACGTATACATGTATCTGATCAGTGTGATATTAGAGTGATATTAGAATGTCAGAACAACCAGCCATACATCTCTCACATCTGTGCAGGAAGAGCTGGCTGTATGAAACCCAGAATAGTCAAATTCTCTCTGAGCAAATCCCCTGAGTGTCCCTCGGTAAGCAACTGTCTGGTCATAAATAACATATTTCCCCGTGATCATTGAACTGTGTTATTTCTTGTAAATCACATGACTTTCTGTAATTATGGTGACATATGATGATATACTGCGCATGAGCAAACCCTGTATTCTGTAACATATAAGGAAGTATGGAACTCATAATACAACACAATTTGGGCTCACAACTTCTGTGTGTGTGTGTGTCTTTTGTTAACCATTTTATGTCCTGGCGCCAGGAAATTAAGTAGTCTAAAGCATCTGATATCTGACAAGGCCGTGACATGAACTTAAATAGCAACCACTCCTTTCAATCACTACATATACCTACCTGTTGTTCAAAGTGCACCCACCTACCTATGTGAGCGCATGTAGTGTCACTGTGCCTGTCCAGTACCTGTCTGTGTGTGACAGGTGCACATTGTAATACCCATCACTGCATATACCTACCTGCTGTGTTCAGTTCACCCACGTACCTACGTGAGCACACGCAGTGTGATGTACCACTCCGTGCATACTTGTTAACTGCACCTGTGTGACTGCACATTTTATTAGTCAAGTCAGTGCATACCTTTCACTTCATCCCCCCCCCAATATGGACAAAACAAAAGGCAGAGGCAGGCCACCTTGCAGGTCTGTTCGTTGTCGAGCTGTCGTGATTTTGTGCAGCCCTTGACTAAAATACAGTGTTCAGAAGAAGACACGTGCCATCAACCCCCAATATTGTCAGGACGTAGTTGACTATTTAACACAGAACACCTCATCTTTCTCAGCTTCCGCACGGAAGCATGACATATCTTCCTCGTCCTGCTCTGATTCTGGCACCCCACTTAACACTCAGTCGGCTGCCTCCACCAAAATGCCATCACCCCAGGGCTCAGCGGTGTGAACATTTTTTTGTGTGAGAGCAATGCCATCTGTACTCTTTGCCACCGAAAATTGAGCCGTGGAAAGACCAAGACCCGTGTAGGGACAACTACCTTACGAAGGCACATAATTACAAAGTACAAACTCCAATGGGATGACCACCTGAGGAAAAGCAGCACGCAAAAGCAAAGCCACACACCGCAGTGGAAGATACCATCACACAATTATTTCTCAAAAAAGGCGGTACCTAAACTGTACCGTGATGTCGAAAGGCAAGTGGTGACATCTCTGGCACACAGTGTTGGGTCAAGGGTCCATCTGACCATGGATGCCTGGTCTGCAAAGCACGCTCAGGCCTGCCCGAAGACTAAGTCAGTCCCCACACACAGCATCTCTGACTGCACGCCATGTGACTGCCTGCCCCAAGACTAAGTCACTCCCCACACAGCACCTCTGCCCGCAGGCCGCTTGACTGCCTTCTCCACCACCTCCAACAGGGTCAAGGACTCCAGGTGGATTCCTGAATTTTTAAGGCCACTGCTAGCAGCGGCCGCTATGCTACTTTTTCTGGTGCGTGTACATGCCTGCCTAATTTTTCTGGCTGAACTGCGGCTGCAACAACAAAACAAAAGGCATGTACATGTGCCAATTCCCCTTCATGATCATTACCTTGCTGCGGTGAAGGAGCTTGTGTATCAGAATGAAGCAATGTCCACCAGCGCTATGAGTGTCTCGGGGGGGGGGGGGTGGAACACCCAAGATAATAAAGTTGTTGCTTCATTGTGGACAGACCAAATTTGATCAGCTAGACATTCACTGTTGTTCTGTCATTGAGCTACCTCAGCCTGGCGACCATATGGGCTTGAAAATCGCTATCGCCTGCACTCTCACCAAGGTGCGTGTCAGTCCAGAACAGCTGTCACAACACAAACAGCTGTTTGCAGTGCATTACACAGTGAGTTTGGTGTGTCAGTATGAAGAAGTACTCTAATTACACTCCCTGATTGATGTATACACATGCAAGATGTTTTCAAGCACTTTAGGCCTGCAATTTAGCATTCAATGTGATTTCTGCCCTTAAAACGATGCTTTGCGTCTAATCCTGATTTTTCCCAGGGACATTTGGCGTCTATCCCACTCATCCATGCCCCCCTCCAGGTGTTAGGCCCCTTGAAACATCTTTTCTATCACTATCCACAAAATTTTGCGCTACTCCCATGTGCCCCCAACTACAATAGCTTCATAAATTGTTGTGAAAAAAAATTCTAAGATGTCTGGGTTGAAAACTGTGCTGTCCCAATTGTGCATTGGACACAATGTGGGCTTCATGACTGCTGTCTGGAAGCTCCTGCTGTTTTCTTGATGATAAATTTACAGCCGTGGTACCACCTCTAGGTGCCATGGCCTATTATATTTCCTGCTGCCACACGTTACTACTCCTCCTGGTGCTGCTGCTTTAACCTTCTGCTGTCTGCCATGCGCCACTGTAAGCTATTGCTCCTCTCGGCCATAGTATGGTTGGAGCTGGCGACAGAGGTAGAGTCAGCTGACGCTTAGGCAGTGGTTTATGTAATAAATAATAACATATGGGTGCTGACACTGGCTGGGATTGAACCCTGCCTGGTCTCTCACATCAGAGGCAATGCTCTTAACCACTATGCTACAGCTGACACTCAGTCAGAATGTTTTGCTGGTTAGTACTCGTTACTCAGCTGACATGTATTGCCACTCGTGTCAGCTGATCTCTCTCTCAGCTGATACATAAACAAGATTAATGCCTGTGTGTGATTGGCTGTTGTGTGCATGTGGCCGGCTACTGATTGGATGCTGTCAGTATTTAAACCTTGCTGTGACAGTTGCACAATGCCTGTGATAGCTCTAGCTTTCTGGTTTCTCTGTTTACCTGCTGTTATTATATTGGATTATCTGGATTTTGACCTCTGCTTGTTTACTGGATTCCCCTTATCTGCTGCCTGAACCGACCAATTGCCTGGATTATCATTACGACTGTCTGCTGCCTGCCTTGACCTCGGATACATTCTTTGACCTCTCTCCTGCCTAGCCCTCCTGTACTGTGATATCTCTGTTTACCTGTGTACCCTGGACTGCTGCTGGACTTTGCTACTCTGTATTCTTGTTTAGGCCTTGAAGTTTATTTGCTCACCCTGCATTCAACTTCAATACCTTGCAATATAAAGGCCTGGGTGTAACCAAAGTCAGGTAGGTGTTGTCTCTCACCTCTCGTTCAAGCGGGGACGCACCACATAGGGTGAATCGTGTGGAGGTAGATTGGGGGATTGGAGCTGATTCTTGAGTGGATATTCCTACAGGCCTGGCAGCCACCAGCTATTACGTCATTAATTTAGCTATGCTGTTGCAGAATAAAAAAAAAGAGCCAGAAAGAAAGAAAAAATAAGGTTGAGTACAAAAGGAAGAATAAGAATCTGATTCCGTGATCGTGATCACGACCGAATCCGGATCTCAGAGTAACCGGATTTGAATTCACTCAAATCGTGATGGGGGTATCCGAGAAACACTGTTGGTCACAATGATGTTTCCTTCATTTGGAATAAAAAAAAGAAGCCTTAAACCCAAAGAACACCATCCCCACTGTCAAACATGAAGGGTGGGAACCTACTGTGGTAGGGTTTTTTTTAAGTCAATGGACCAGGGAACCTAATCACAGTAAATGGCACCATGAAAAAAGAGCAGTACATGAGGATTCTCAACGAACAACATCAGAAAGTCTGCAGAGAAACTTGGCCTTGGGCACCAGTGGACATTTCAGCATGACAATGACCCAAAACACACAGCAAAAGTGGTGAAGAAATGTTTAGCAGACAACAACATTAACTTTTGGAGTGGCCCAGTACTGACTTGAATCCAATTGAGAATCTGTGGAGGGAGCTAAAGATCAGGGTGATGGCAAGAAGACCCTCCAACCTGAAAGATTTGGAGCTCAATGCTAAAGGTGAATGGGCAAAAATACCAAAGGTTTGCCGGCAAATGGTTCCCGGCGAACTTCTTTGGTTCGCGTTCGCAGAGCACCACAAACTTTTCTGGAGGTTGGATTCGCCCCCATAGTGCATCATTGGGGTCAACTTTGACCCTCTACATCACAGTCAGCAGGCACATTGTAGCCAATCAGGCTACACTCGCTCCTGGAGCCCCACCCCCTTATAAAAGGCAGGCAGTGTCAGGCTTTTCACTTACTCATGTGCCTACAGTAATTAGAGAAGGGAGAGCTGCTGCAGACTCTCATAGGGAAAGCTTAGTTAGGTTCTTGTAGGCTTGTTAACTTGCACCTTGCTGATTCTTATTGCTAAAAAGCACCCCTCAACAGCTCTTTTGAGAGCTAATATTGTTCTTGTGATCTTTTTTTCTTTTGGCCCACTTGCATTATATACAGCCCTGTCAGTCAGTCGCAGCTGGCCTTTGGCCCATTGGTGGTATAATTACTACTGTGCCAGGTGCAGATTTGTAATACCCATCACTGCATATACCTACCTACCTGCGTGAGTGCATGCAGTGTCACTGTGCCTGTCCTGTACCTGTCTGTGTGTGACAGGTGCACAGTCTAATACCCATCACTGCGTATACCTAACTGCTGTTCACAGTGCACTCACCTATCTACATGAGCACATGCAGTGTCACTGTGCCTGTCCAGTACCTCTCTGTGTGTGACAGGTGCACATTGTAATACCCATCACTGCATATACCTACCTGTTGTTCACTTCAGTGCCCCCACCTACCTACGTGAGTGCACGCAGTGTCACTGTGCCTGTCTGGTACCTGTCTGTGTGTGACAGGTGTACATTGTAATACCCATCACTGCATATACCTACCTGTTGTTCACAGTGAACCCACCTACCTACGTGAGCACACGCAGTGTCACTGTGCCTGTCCTGTACCTGTCTGTGTGCGACAGGTGCACATTTTAATACCCATCCATCACTGCATATACCTACCCATCACTGCATATACCTACCTGTTGTTCACAGTGCACCCACCTACCTACGTGAGCGCACGCAGTGTCATTGTGCCTGTCCGGTACCTGTCTGTGTGTGACAGGTGCACATTATAATACCCATCACTGCATATACCTACCTGTTGTTCACAGTGCACCCACCTACCTATGTGAGCGCACGCAGTGTGATATTTAATACCACCAGTTACTGTACCTGTTCACGGTACGTGTGTGTGAGACAGGTGCACATTTGTAATACCCATCACTGCATATACCTACCTGTTGTGTTCAGTGCACCCACCTACCTATGTGAGTGTACACAGTGTGATATACCACTCCGTGCATACCTGTTAACTGCACCAGTTTGACTGCAGTCACACTGGTGCAGTTAACATTGTATGCACTGTCAGAACAGGCAGAGGCAGAGGTAGAGGCAGACCCAAAGGAAGGCCACCCGGCAGGTCTGTGCGAGGTTGTGCTGATGTGATTTCGTGTGGCCCTGGACCAAAGTGCAGTGCTCAGAAGAAGACACGTCCCATCAACTCCCAAGATTGTCAGGACGTGGTTGACTATTTAACACAGAACACCTCATCTTCCGCAGCCACCAGCGCTACTACAAGCACCACATCCACTGCATTTGACTCTTCGCAGGAGTTATTTGGTGGAGAAATCACTGATGCACAGCCATTATTGTTACAATAATATGAAGGCGCTAAGCAAGTTACACCAATTCATATGTTTGAGTTAGGCGACACTATGGATGTAACGTGTGTGGAGGAGGATGAGGAAGTACCTGCTGTTGGTGCAGACTATGAGGTGTCTGAGGCAAGCGAAGCTGGGCAGGATGATTATGATGATGACGATGATACAGGTGCCATGTGGGTTCCCAATAGAGGAGATGAACAGGGGGACAGTTCAGAGTGGGAGTCAGAGAGGAGTAGGAGGAGACGAGTTCCTGAAAGAAGCAGGGGGAGCTCGTCATTAGAAACAGCTGGTGGCAGTGTCCGGTGCCATGTATCGCCACCTATGGACAGCCATCCAACATGCCCTTCAACGTCAACTTCTGATGCCACCACAGTGCCATCACCCCAGGGGGGCTCAGCGGTTTGGAAATGTTTTAATGTGTCTGCCTCAGATCAGAGCAATGCCATCTGTTCTCTCTTCCTCCAAAAATTGAGCCGTGGAAAGGCCAACACCCACATAGGGACAACTGCCTTACGAAGGCACATGCAGAAAAGGCACAAACTGCAATGGGAAGAGCACCAGAGGAAAAGCAGAACACAAAAGAAAAGCCACCCTCCTTCTCCTCTTCCTCATTCAGGTGCAACATCTTCAGCCTCTTTCTCCCTTGCACCTTCACAGCCACCCTCCTCCACTCCGCCTCTGACCTTGAGCGGTTCCTGCTCCTCTGCCCACAGCAGCCAGATGTCTGTAAGGAAATCTTTGAGTGGAGGAAGCCAATTTCTTCCAGTCACCCCCTTGCCCGGCGTCAAAGTACCCAGGCTTAGAGAACGTCCTGAAGCAGGCCAGGAAGTGGCCTGGGCATTTCAGGCGGTCTTACAAGGCCATGGCACACTTTGCTGATATTCAGCGGACAAACAAGTTGCCGGTGAGACGCCTGATTTGCTATAGCCCCTCTCGCTGGAATTCGACCCTCCTTGGGCTTGATTCACAAAAGAGTGATAACTGTTAGCACGGCGTTTTTGCGCGAATTTTCACATTGCGCGCGATCGCGAATTTTCGCGCGAAAACAATATCGTTTTCATGTGAAAATTCACGTTTGCGCACAAAAACGTTATCGTTTTGCGCAAAAAAATCGTGATCGCGCGCAATGCGAAAATTCGCGCGAAAACGGCCGTGCTAACAGTTAGCACTCTTTTGTGAATCAAGCCCCTTGTGTTCTCTCACCTGCTAGATCAGGAGAAAGCTGTCACCCAGTACCTCTACAACTACAGTAGAAGGACACACTCTGGGGAGATGAAATCAATTAACCCTTCGCACACTCACATGCAAATGTTCAAACAAATGCATTCACAGATTTACTCATCCAGGCACAACTGTTATCCCTACAGCTAAATTAAAAGCCAGGGTTCACAGAAGAATGCATTCTTATGCTTAGTCACCTATACTGCGCAGAAGTACCCAGGTAAACATAGGTGTCCTAACTCTGGCCCTGTAACATGCATAGTGCAGACATGCAAACACAATCATTGCATCAAACCTATCAATGGATTAGGAGCACACATCCTAACTTCCTCTCCTGGGAAAGACAGTGCATCTTACCAATCGCACAAGGGAGCTAACATTATGTGTCCATGTGCACCATGCGCATACACCAGCATAAGCTGTCTGCATGCTGACAAACATACAGGGGAAGGGGGAGTGCACCGAATTGGACCCTAGCCACAGGGGTCAATGATAAGAATAAACATACATATATCCAGGCACATCGCCTCTAGTTAGGACATTAAATAAATTATTACGGAAAGGGAGGTGCTGAAGGGGGTGTGGCTAGAAACAGAAAAAATCAATTAACCCTTCGCACACTCACATGCAAATGTTCAAACAAATGCATTCACAGATTTAGTCATCCAGGCACAACTGTTATCCCTACAGCTAAGTAACAGTTGTGCCTGGATGAGTAAATCTGTGAATGCATTTGTTTGAACATTTGCATGTGAGTGTGCAAAGGGTTAATTGATTTTTTCTGTTTCTAGCCACACCCCCTTCAGCACCTCCCTTTCCCTAATAATTTATTTAATGTCCTAACTAGAGGCGATGTGCCTGGATATATGTATGTTTATTCTTATCATTGACCCCTGTGGCTAGGGTCCAATTCGGTGCACTCCCCCTTCCCCTGTATGTTTGTCAGCATGCAGACAGCTTATGCTGGTGTATGCGCATGGTGCACATGGACACATAATGTTAGCTCCCTTGTGCGATTGGTAAGATGCACTGTCTTTCCCAGGAGAGGAAGTTAGGATGTGTGCTCCTAATCCATTGATAGGTTTGATGCAATGATTGTGTTTGCATGTCTGCACTATGCATGTTACAGGGCCAGAGTTAGGACACCTATGTTTACCTGGGTACTTCTGCGCAGTATAGGTGACTAAGCATAAGAATGCATTCTTCTGTGAACTAAAACCCTGGCTTTTAATTTAGCTGTAGGGATAACAGTTGTGCCTGGATGAGTAAATCTGTGAATGCATTTGTTTGAACATTTGCATGTGAGTGTGCGAAGGGTTAATTGATTTTTTCTGTTTCTAGCCACACCCCCTTCAGCACCTCCCTTTCCCTAATAATTTATTTAATGTCCTAACTAGAGGCGATGTGCCTGGATATATGTATGTTTATTCTTATCATTGACCCCTGTGGCTAGGGTCCAATTCGGTGCACTCCCCCTTCCCCTGTATGTTTGTCAGCATGCAGACAGCTTATGCTGGTGTATGCGCATGGTGCACATGGACACATAATGTTAGCTCCCTTGTGCGATTGGTAAGATGCACTGTCTTTCCCAGGAGAGGAAGTTAGGATGTGTGCTCCTAATCCATTGATAGGTTTGATGCAATGATTGTGTTTGCATGTCTGCACTATGCATGTTACAGGGCCAGAGTTAGGACACCTATGTTTACCTGGGTACTTCTGCGCAGTATAGGTGACTAAGCATAAGAATGCATTCTTCTGTGAACTAAAACCCTGGCTTTTAATTTAGCTGTAGGGATAACAGTTGTGCCTGGATGAGTAAATCTGTGAATGCATTTGTTTGAACATTTGCATGTGAGTGTGCGAAGGGTTAATTGATTTTTTCTGTTTCTAGCCACACCCCCTTCAGCACCTCCCTTTCCCTAATAATTTATTTAATGTCCTAACTAGAGGCGATGTGCCTGGATATATGTATGTTTACTCTGGGGAGATGGGGATGTTCTGGCCCAACAACTGGACACTCATGCAAAATGCTTGCAGGCTTATGTGGCCGTTTGAGGAGGTGACCAACCTGGTGAGTCGCAGTGAAGGCACCATCAGCGACTTGATCCCGTACGCTTACTTCCTAGAGCGTGCCATGCGTAGAGTGGTAGATCAAGCTGTGGAGGAGCGTGAACAGGAACAGTTACAGGAGGAAGCGTTGTGGGATCAATTCTCATCAGAACCAGATGTTTCCTCAACACCTGTGACAGCACAGAGGTGGAAGGAGGAGGAAGAGTCGTGTAGGGAAGAGGAGTCAGACTCGGATGATGAGGAAGGTGTTTCTTTGGAGGAGAAGGAGGTGGCGGGCCAGCGGCAGAAGAACATCCGCAGCAGGTGTCGCAGGGGGCTTGTGCTGCTTAACATTCCCATGGTATGATATATCCTATTATTGTCAGAAATTTGGAGCATACCTCTGCCGCTGCTGCTAGCAGCGCTTCTGTGGCTTCCAGGCCGGCCGAGCCGGCGTGCGTGACGTCAGCAAGCGTCCAGTGGGAGACCAGTCCCGTGTTGCACAGTCTATGAGTGTGGGCGGGCGCACGCACGGTCAGCGTCATGCTTCTTATACTCTTAGGAAACGTGTCAGCTGACTGATCGCAGCTGACACACATTACTCCACCTCCGCATTTGGATTGGCTGGGTTGTCTGAGGGCGTGCCTGGTTTCTACCCTGGGCTTCTTAAACACCATGCGCTCATTCCATCATTGTCTGCTCTCGCTAACACTTCTGTGAAGGCTTCAGACCTTAGTTAGTTCCGTGTGTGGCTTGAACCGGCAGGAGCCCGGGGATTCCATACTAGCTCAGCTAAATTATTATATTGATTATTGCGCTTTGACCTCTGCCTGTTTCACTAACTACTCTTTGCCTCTTGTACCTGTACCTTTGCCCATCTGACCTGTTGCCGACCTCTGCCTGTTTACTCACTACGATTTGCCTGCCGATTTTGTACCTTTGCCCATCTGATTTGTTGCCGACCTCTGCCTGATCACTCACTTAGTATTTGCCTGCCGATTTTTTACCTTACCGATCTGATCTGTTGCCGACTCGATTATTCTGACTATTCTCTTTGTATGTACTGAAGTATCAGTTGCTGCCTTACTGATCACTGTATTATTTATGCCTGGTGCTCCCCTCCTGGGAACGTCAGATTTCTGTCCGTCTGCTAGTGTGCCCCTACACTTGCAGATCGTTACATTAGAGCAGACCGATATAATTATGGAGGAACTTTGTAAACAAGTTCAGGCTCTCACTTTGGCTGTGGGTAATCTGAGTAACGACGTAACTAACCAACAGCAACAATTGGACAGTTTGTCTCAGGCTGTACGTACGTTGCAACCGCAGCAGCCAGGGCAACCTGCTCCACCCGTACACATGGTAGTGGAACCGAAAATGCCATTACCTGAAAAATGTACTGGCCTTAGAAACAATTTCCTTAATTTCAGGAATCGTTGCCAGTCCTATTTTGAGATGAGACCTATTTCTTCTGTCACTGAGCTACAAAGAGTTACTCTAATAAAAACACTTTTGCAATGTGACTCTCAGACCTGGGCCTATAATTTGTCACCTCAGCACGAGGCCTTAAAATCCGTCAAGGATTTCTTTGATGCCATGGCCGTCATTTATGATGATCCCGATATGGCTGCTACTGCTGTACGTAAACTGCGCAGTCTCCGTCAGGGACGTACTTCTGCTGAAGATTACGTAGCAGAGTTTAGGAGGTGGGCTAGTGCTTTTAATTGGGAAAATTATGCTTTGCTCGACCAGTTTGTATTGGGCCTGTCTGATAGCATTTCTGAGGTGATGATCGGTCATCCTGAACCCCGTACACTAGAGGAGGCCATTTCCTTGGCCATTAAAATTGATCGTAGAATCAGATATCATCAACAAAGCAGGTCTCGCTCATTTACACGCTTTTCTGTGTCCGTTCCCAGTACTAATCCTGCTCATAATGATGAACCTATGCAATTAGGCCATACTAAACTGTCGGATGTTGAGAGACAGAGAAGAAGACAGGAGGGGTTATGTTTATACTGTGGGGAGAAAGGGCATGTTGTACAGAATTGTTCCAAGAAGTTGGGAAACTCCTCCGCCTAGGTTCTATCAGGGTGCACCCCTAGGCGATCTGACAACAATCCAAAAATTTGATAAATTGCTGCTACCCATTAAGGTCTCGCTGAAGGATTCTGAGTTCTCCTCACAAGCCTTCATAGACATGGGGGCTGCAGGAAACTTCATTGATTTTAGGCTTGTATGTGACTGGTAGATTCCTTTAATTCCCATGGAGAAAAAACTGTATGTAACCGGTATTGATGACTCTCCTCTACAGGACAAACAACCAATCTCCCAAACGGCACCCCTCTCTTGTCAGATTGGGCTTTTTCATGTTGAGGAGATGAAATTTTATGTTCTTAAGATGTCTTCATGTTCTGTCATCCTGGGCCTTCCTTGGTTGCAAAAACACTCTCCTTACTTTGATTGGAAGACAGGGCAACTGTCGTCCTGGTCTCCTTTCTGTCAGAAAAATTGTTTACAAAATTTGCCATTACATACTGTCAATCTGTCCTTAAAGGTTGTGCCTACGCAATACGCTCAGTATGCCGATGTGTTTTCTCCTCAATCAGCTGATAAACTTCCTCCTCATCGCTCTTTTGACTGCCCCATAGATCTACAGCCTGGTACTATGCCCCCTAGGGGCCATATTTACCCTCTGTCTGGTCCTGAAAAAACAGCTATGAAAGAGTATATTAAGGAGAATTTGGAAAAGGGATTCATCCGTCCCTCTAACTCTCCGCCCGGGGCAGGGTTCTACTTTGTCCAAAAGAAGTATGGTGGTCTCAGACCCTGTATAGATTATAGGGGTTTAAATAACATCACGGTAAAAAACAGATACCCTTTACCTCTCATAGAGGATTTGTTTTCCCAGGTTGCTAGTGCACAAATGTTTTCTAAATTGGATTTGAGAGGGGCTTATAATCTGATCAGGATCAGACAGGGGGATAAGTGGAAGACCGCCTTCAACACCCAAGACGGCCACTATGAATATTTGGTTATGCCCTTTGGGTTGTGCAATGCCCCAGCTGTATTTCAGGACTTTGTAAATGAGATGTTCTAGGTAGATTTGTCTCAGACCCTGTATAGATTATAGGGGTTTAAATAACATCACGGTAAAAAACAGATACCCTTTACCTCTCATAGAGGATTTGTTTTCCCAGGTTGCTGGTGCAAAAATGTTTTCTAAATTGGATTTGAGAGGGGCTTATAATCTGATCAGGATCAGACAGTGGAAGACCACCTTCAACACCCAAGACGGCCACTATAAATATTTGGTTATGCCCTTTGGGTTGTGCAATGCCCCAGCTGTATTTCAGGACTTTGTAAATGAGATATTCAGAGATGTTCTAGGTAGATTTGTCATTGTTTATCTAGCTGATATTCTCATTTTTTCCAAGTCCTTACAGGTACATCGTCAGCATGTAAAATTTGTGTTGCAGAAATTAAGGGAGAATTCACTTTATGCAAAACTTGAGAAATGTGTATTTGAGGTCAAGGAGATTCCATTCCTGGGGTACATTATTTCTGATTCTGGGTTTTCTATGGATCAAAAGAAGGTTGCAGCACTTTTAGAATGGCCACAACCCCACGGTCTCAAACCTCTTCAGAGGTTCCTAGGTTTTGCAAATTATTATCGCAAATTCATCCGCAACTTCTCATCCATAGTAGCTCCCTTGACTGACATGACCAAGAAGGGAGCTGATCCTTGTAATTGATCCTCTGAAGCCTCTCAAGCTTTTAGAGCTCTCAAAGAGGCCTTCTGTTCTGCTTCCATCCTCCACCATGCTGATGTCCTCTGTCCATTTATTGTCGAGGTGGACGCCTCAGAGGTAGGGGTAGGCGCTGTGCTGTCTCAGTACGCTGATCAATCAGAACGCCTACACCCTTGTGCTTTTTTTCACGGAAGTTTTCCCCTGCCGAACTGATATTGGCAATAGGGAGTTGCTGGCGGTTAAAATGACCTTCGAGGAGTGGAGGCATTGGCTGGAGGGGGCAGAACATACCATTACAGTCTATACGGATCATAAGAACCTCGAGTATATAGAAGGGGCCAAGAGATTGAACCCCAGGCAGGCCCGATGGGCCCTCTTCTTTTCTCATTTCAAATTTGTCATTACATATAAGCCTGGAATCAAGAATGTGAAAGCTGACGCCTTGTCCAGGTGTTTCAAAGCCGAGGAATCTCAGTCTGTTGCACCTACCAATATTTTAGCCGATCACATTGTAATTTCCATGACTGAATTGTCTTCTGACCTTCTGGAGGCGCTGGCTCAGTTTCAGGCAGAGGCTCCATCTGGCAAACCTCCAGAACTGCTGTTTGTCCCTTTACATTTACGGTTATCTGTGCTTCAACAATTACATTGCAGTAAATTTGCTGGTCACCCAGGGGTTGCTAGAACCCAAGAATTACTCCTGCGTCATTTCTTGTGGCCCTCGATTCGGAGTGACTGTAAGGACTTTGTGGCAGCCTGCTCCATATGTGCTAGGAGCAAGACTTCCAGAATTGCTCCGGCCAGAACTTTGCAGCCTTTGCCTGTTCCCACTTCTCCATGGACACACATTTCCATGGATTTTATAGTGGATCTTCCCTCCTCTCGTGGAAAAACAGTAATTTGGGTAGTGGTCGACTGTTTCAGCAAAAGTGCTTACTTTGTACCTCTGGAAAAGTTTCCTTCTGCCAAGGAGTTGGCGGACCTTTTTGTCGAGAATATCTTCCATCTGCACGGAATATCTGAAAATATAGTCTCTGATAGGGGTGTGCAATTTTTTTCTCGCTTTTGGAAAAGTTTCTGTTCTCACCTTGGAATGTCTTTGTCTTTTTCGTCCGGGTTCCACCCTCAGACGAACGGCCAGACAGAGATAAACAATCAGTCTTTAGAACAGTTCCTTCGTTGTTATGTTTCTGAGTCTCAGGAAGATTGGGTGCAGTTCCTCCCGTTTGCAGAGTTCTCCCATAATAACTTGCAGAATGCCTCTTCAAAATTTTCTCCATTCCAGGTGGTCTTTGGGAGATCTCCCAGATTCTTTTCCTGTTCTACAGGATTGGGTGAATAGGAAGGATGAGATCTGGTCTACTGTTAATCAGAATTTAAAAGATGCTGTCGCCTCTAAGAAAAGGCAAGCCGATCGCCACCGCTCTTCTCACAAGGGGTTTTTACCCGGGGATCGAGTTTCTACCAAAAACATAGGTTTACGTGTCAACCTTCGGCTAAACTTGGTCCTAAATACATTGGTTCTTATGTTATTTCAGAAAAAATTAATGATGTAACTTATAAAGCATCTCTTCCGGGCTCCATGAGAGGCAGTGGCGTTCCTATTGTAGAGCGCAGGGGGGCGTGGCGCACCGGGTGAGAGACACCCAGGGGGGTGTCGCCACGACCCCCCACAGCAGCAGAGCAGGAGGGGGAAGCAGCACTAGGAGGGGCAGTGGGGGCAGCAGTGGGAAGGGGGGAAATATCCCCCCCTCCCTCACCTGGGACCCCTCCTTCTGCCTCTCTCCCCCTCCATTTAGCGGTGGCAAGTGCGGGCTTGGCGGCGGGGAGACATGCGTAGAATTACTCACCACTTCCGCGTTCCAAGCGCCGGCAGCGTCATGTCGTCACAGATCTCCGCCTTCGTTGAAGGCGGAGATCTGTGACGACATGACGCTGCCGGCGCTTGGAACGTGGAAGTGGTGAGTAATCCTGCGCATGTCTCCCCGCCACAGAGCCCGCACTTGCCACCGCTGAATGGAGGGGGAGAGAGGCAGAAGGAGGGGTCCCAGGTGAGGGAGGGGGGATATTTCCCCCATTCCCACCGCTGCCCCCACTGCCCCTCCTTCTAGCGATGCTTTCCCCCCTCCAGGGACATCTATACGGGGGGCAACTGTACTAGCTATACTGGGGGTAACTAAACTAGCTATACTGGGGGCAACTAAACTAGCTATACTGGGGGCAGCTATACTAGCTATACTGGGGGCAACTAAACTAGCTATACTGGGGGACAGCTATACTGGGGGCAGCTCTACTAGCTATACTGGGGGCAACTATACCAGCTATACTGGGGGCAACTATACCAGCTATACTGGGGGCAACTGTACTAGCTATATGTTATAAACTGTTCTAATCACCTTTTTCCGGCACCAGCAACTCATCAGCAAGAGTTGCACACACGACTCATCACAGCAAGCAGGAGATAGACTTTCTCAGGCTTCTTCAATATTCACGTTATTTATTCAGGAAACAGAAATACAGATAGATACAGTTCATCATATCCTAGCCACGCCAATCTTCATGGTGCATTACAAGCTTCTTGATTAAACTTCCTGCTGAAGTCAATCAGGTACCTTCTTTCTAAACTACGTTACACTAGACTACCTATGTACAGCATACATTATATCAGATTACATATAGAATGAAAATACTTAGAGGTTCCAGTCAGCATTGAGAGCTAGTGTGAAAGTAAGAAGCAGAGCAGGAATCAGAGAGCCGTCTTCCAGCTCGTCTGCTTCTTTAATACCGACTAGGAAAGAGTTAAATATGACATCATCTTCGCCATCCCCTAGATCAGACTATTGGTTGAGCCCCCTTAATATTTAATGAGGCTTTTGACATACTTACAAGAATTTGGTATTTAGAAAACAAGGCCTATGTTTACTGTTCCTGTGGTGTACGTGTTGAGGTCAAAGTAGGCCTGTGGCCTTCTCTTAGGAACATGTTCTCAGTATCTGCGTGTATCCTCTGCTACACGCAGACCCTGAGAGGCCTCTGCCTGCATCACAAGAACTCTATCTATTTTAAAGGCATACACTGCGGACAAGCCTTTTACATAAAACTCAGACCAAGTAACTGAGGCCTACTTAAATTATAACAATCCCCCCTAAAATGTCTTGATCCGTAGATCCCAGCTTCTGAACCCCCTGGTTTCGTTTCTTTATGTTTCATTTTTCGATGTTCGTGCTCACACAACTTCTCTGCTCTAGGCGGTTATCCCTGGGAGAGAGGGCAAGACCTCTTGGTCTTCCTGTAACCAGGCTCTCTGGGAATGCCCTACTTCTAAGTCCCTCTATACCACATGCTCAGCATTTGCGTCACTTGCGTATCACTCACAAACTTGCATGACCACAGAAAAGTGAAACTCGTTTGGTTGTTACAAAACGGAGCAGTGCTAGGTGCCTTCTAAAAGAGTGCCTTTATACAATCAGCTCCATCACCGGTACTACTAAACCTATACTCGTAACCCTGTATATCCCTTCATTTGAAAATATTGGTTCATGAGATTGTTTATGAGGCACCAATCTCTTGACCAGGTTAATTTGTTTTATGTAATTTTAACACACAACCTCACCTGGATAATGATGCCTAAAGTTGTCATCCCCATCCAGACGACCAGTGGGTGTAGGAAGAACTTTTGAACTGCAGAGGCCCAGTCCGAGTGTCCCTGGAACATCACCGGAAACCTTTTCCACCAGGTCAGACTGGAACTCACCTGCTTATTTTTGTGTTCTACGTCGTTAAGATCACCTGGATCATGGTGAAATCTTACTTCCAACTTAGTGTACTGTTTGTTTAACCGTTGTAACAAAGTGTGGTCGTCTTGGATCAAACCCTGTTCCCCTTTGTCCCATGTCGTGTTCTCTTTCAGGAGGGGAACTTCCCGTGAAACTTTGAACTTTAGAGTTCTCTTAACCATTTGAGAAATAACGTCATCAAACCTGGATGACATGTGTTGAGGTGGGAACTAAGGAAGTGGCGGTGCCTAAAGGAATGTTGCACCGTTTACATTTGTTCACTCAAACATCTCGAAGCTTCCATACAAAAGATCCTTCTCCAGAAAAATCGATATACCTCCCCTTGTCCAATCTCAGTTGGACAGGATCTTTAAGCATCTCCCTGACAAAATATGTCCCCAACTGTCCTGATTGGACCTCTTCCCCCCTTATGTCCTGAGGCAAAATGCGTACCTTAGGTCGGGAAGAATGTACTCTCTGCAATCTTTCGATTAAGAGTACCTCCTCACTTACCCATCTAGCATGAGGATAAGTGCTTGAATATGGACTGTGTGGTATTGTCTCATGTTGTGACCCCTGTAGTGAGGATGTTACCTGTGTGTACCCTCCCCTGCTCGGGATTGCTCTCCCCACCCTCTTGGTCCCCTGAGACTGTGGCTGGATCTCGATTTTTACTTCTTGTTTCGAGAACCACCAACCCTCGGCTTTCCAGCCTTTACGTGTGTATCGTTGTTTCAGAGGCACTCTGTTGGTAGTTCCAGAGTGTGATGTTGCCCCCCGCGTCTCTCTGGTAGGAGAATTGGCGCCTCCTGCTCGTTCCTCTCCAATCTGGAACCATCTCACTCTGGATAACCAAGACAAGGTACCCCTGAATCACACACTCCACCTTTTGCATGTATCCATTGTACTGCAATGTACCTTTTAACAAAACTTTGGATCGGTGCATCGATTCTGGGAGTGTGACATTCAATAGCAGATTTACACTACCGTTCACGTCACCCTTCCAGCACACCTGACCTTTCACCCACATTGTGCCATGAAATTTGTCTGCACCTGGCACTTGTGTTTTCATTAACCCCTTATTATACATGCGAATGTCCTCTCTTCGTTCTCCTAGGATGAAATGGCAACCTAGGATCACCATCAGCATGGTACTCTTCATTATAAAAGCACCTCCTTGGGAAAGAAAAACATTAGCAATTTGCACTATGCTTTGCTCAGTCAGTTTTTTTAGTCGGTTTCCGATCTCAGGAACCTCGGTTTTTAGTCTCTTTCCAATTTCAGGAATCTCGTTTTTTAGTCTCTTTCCAATTTCAGGAATCTCGTTTTTCTCCAAACTCAGATTGGCATCTGGAACCTTTAGCTTATCCGACTGACATCTCCATCTTTGCTGACAGCACTGCAGCTGTCTCGAGTCCATATTGCCAAACTCCTGAAATCGAAATACAAACAAATCAATTCTTATTAATGATTTGGGATTCGCCCTGCGGCTTGTACTCTGTACACTTTAAATTGATCAATATATACCGTAATTGATCTCGTTGCTTTATGGTTCTCATGAACTCTGTTTACTCTTTTTGGTAGATTGGAGTTAAACCTCTCTCCCCTACCTAAGTGCTAAAGTACTATCCTCAGTATTTACCTATGTAAAATATGCTCCCGCGGACTTCACCTTTAGAAGCTCTCACCTTATTGCAAGCTCCCTCCACATCCCACCCTATCTGTACATGCGCAGCCGTCGCATGCACAGATTACGGATGCCACACCTGTTGTTGCTTTGCAGGTGAGCCTGCAATGCTCTTACTCATTATCGCATTTACTTATCTAGAACCTCATTGCGATACCAGCTCTGCTAGAAGTTCTGTGTGTTGTACCCTCTGACCAATGTTTGCCGTGCTACTACCCCCATACTACAAAAAAAATGGCTGCCTCCCTGTAGGAAGGAGCACTTTGCACTTAAACTACACAGGGTGCAGGGCTAAGCATTCCAACGTCAAATGCCTATATGCAGATCCCTGAATGCCCACTTGGTAGGTAGTCGTATGGCAAAAGTGTCCTGATACACTGTCACTCTGTAAATGGCAATTCTTTCATTTGTATAATTGCCCCATGAACTGCTGTCAGTTCTTGTTCTTTGTGCTCCACTTGATAGGAGCTGGAAAAAACATATTTGACCAATCAGTGGACGGAAAAAACGCACAAAAACCAGCCCCAGCCCAGCATAGACCTCTTAGTCAAACTCTGGACCTGTCCACGACAAAAAACGGAAAAAAAATCACCGCTCTGCAGCTGCGGCGACGGATACCTGGATTGGTCAACTCCCTTTTTTCCACCTCCGGCACCCCCTGATGCACTGTCCTCCCCTTCACTCTATTGGGAACTCATGCTGCACCACCCGTTAAGGTGCCTCACTTTAAAGGAATAATCCCATAAGCCACTCACTACAGATACTTTCCAGATCTGTGCTGCTACGTGTCTCCCTGCACCTAGCTGGGAAACATTTCCTATCCATGACCATGCTAGTCTTACAGTAATAGCTTGGTGCACGTATTCTGGCATTCCTCTTCATGGACCCAGGGAAAGGCTCTGGGGAAATACTTCAGGATCTGAGATACTCAGTAGAATGTCTCTGTATTTCTACCCCCCTTCCTTTCAGCTGCTCTGCCCGGAGCCGCGAGCACAGCCTGACATGACGTGGATCCCCCCAGCCCCTCCTCCCCCCTGCCATGACGTGTGGGGGCCATGACTCTTGGGGGCGGGCCCTCCCCACTGCCGCCATTTTGAGTCCTGGACTGCCAGCTAAGATGGCTGCTCCCATAGCAACCTCTCAATCCTATAAACCTTAAGAGAAAAAACAAACTCAAACAGAACAAACATTTTATGCATAATTACACATAGCCTCGATACACAGTGCAGAAAATCAGCATTCCGCTACATCCACTCTTGGATGCCTGCAAAAACCTAAAAAAACCCAGTCTCAGCTGCAATCCTAAATGCTATATACCTTAGTATCACCCAGTGACGTGGAAATCTCTCTCTCTACACAAACCATTTGCTTATCTCAGCCATAACTCAGACCTACTAAAGCGCGCTGTATAGCTCTAAACCACTTTAACTGTTACCATCCCAGCTAGAAACTTCTTCTGAGACGAACATTTATCAGCCGGAGCTGACCAAACAACATTAAACGTATGCAGACCTTTAGAAACCTTTTAGCAGCACTGACTGGAACGAGAGAAGCTTTTCTCTCTACACTTTCCACTACGCTCGTGGAGTCTCTAAGAAAAACGCACAGAGGAAAAAAACATTCCAACCGAGAAAACCGGCAGAGTACAGTAGCCCATCACCCACCATCTTAGCTGTGGCTATAAGCTTTTCATTTCTTCAAAGCAACCCAGAGACGTGGGCTGTGCATTCCTGTCTACCCAGCTCACCGAAACAAACCAAAAAAGAAAAAAAAGAAGAAAAAAACCTACTTCAACAGCTAACTCGTGCATTAAACCTCACACACTTCTATCAATTCACAGCTCACCACTGGGCTGTCTCACACTCCTCTTTCCTCGCTACTTAATCTCCTCTCTCCCCCATCTACTACTCGAAAGCCTTAGCCCCCCTTTTCTCTCCTGCGGGGGACACCCATATCTGGCAAACCTCCCAGACTAACGCTGTGACACACGGGAGAAAGAGAGAAAAAAAAAATGAAACTGCACGCTTCCCAGACTCTGTAGAGAAGGAAAAAAAAAAACCCAATCGACATCTGACCAGCAAAAAAACATGCCTGTGACAAATGTGGAGATAACCACTATGCCAACTGTAACCTACATCAAAGCCAGTACTATGTACGCTTTACACTGAAGCTGCACCCCACCTTTCACGGGAGGGAGAAAACGCACGCAGCCTCCAGCAGCTGCACCAAACACCGAACACATTAAAATACAATAAAGATAATGCAATATAACAACGTAAACTATACTTGCCTGATCCCAGACTTTGCAATTCATCAGCTTTTGCAACTTTCCCACGAAACACGATTGGACCACTGGAACTCCTGAGCGTAATCTCTCTGTCCCCACACTGGACCCCGGCTCAGTGGATCGGATTTCTCCAGCGGCAGCTGCCAGCCGGCCTCTGAGTGTTCCAGCAACCTGCGATCCTTTTAGGCTATTAACTGCTGTGCACATGCAGCTAAAGTTTAACGTCCAAGAGTTTTGCCGCTGATTTCCTCGAATTGCAGCCCTTGTGCCAGCTCACGCACACTCCCCACACCACTTATCAGCTTGATCAGCTTTCCAGTCCGCGTCTATGCTGCTTGTGTCGCTGTGGAATATCTTGAAAACTTCGGCCCCTGGCCCCTGTCTGCCTGTTTTGCTAGACAGCGAAGGGTTTCAGCACCATTGTTATAAACTGTTCTAATCACCTTTTTCCAGCACCAGCAACTCATCAGCAAGAGTTGCACACACGACTCAGCACAGCAAGCAGGAGATAGACTTTCTCAGGCTTCTTTAATATTCACGTTATTTATTCAGGAAACAAAAATACAGATAGATACAGTTCATCATATCCTAGCCACGCCAATCTTCATGGTGCGTTACAAGCTTCTTGATTAAACTTCCTGCTGAAGTCAATCATGTACCTTCTTTCTAAACTACGTTACACTAGACTACCTATGTACAGCATACATTATATCAGATTACATATAGAATGAAAATACTTAGAGGTTCCAGTCAGCATTGAGAGCTAGTGTGAAAGTAAGAAGCAGAGCAGGAATCAGAGAGCCGTCTTCCAGCTCGTCTGCTTCTTTAATACCGACTAGGAAAGAGTTAAATATGACATCATCTTCGCCATCCCCTAGATCAGACTATTGGTTGAGCCCCCTCGTGGGGTCATAATACCCACCTACTCAATTAATATTTAATGAGGCTTTTGACATACTTACAAGAATTTGGTATTTAGAAAAAAAAGCCTATGTTTACTGTTCCTGTGGTGTACGTGTTGAGGTCAAAGTAGGCCTGTGGCCTTCTCTTAGGAACATGTTCTCAGTATCTGCATGTATCCTCTGCTACACGCAGACCCTGAGAGGCCTCTGCCTGCATCACAAAAACTCTATCTATTTTAAAGGCATACACTGCGGACAAGCCTTTTACATAAAACTCAGGCCAAGTAACTGAGGCCTACTTAAATTATAACACTATACTGGGGGCAACGATACTAGCTATACTGGGGGCAACTAAACTAGCTATACTAGGGGCAACTAAACTAGCTATACTGGGGGCAACTATACTAGCTTCACTGGGGGCAGCTATACTAGCTATACTGAGGGCAACTATACTGGGAGCAGCTATACTAGCTATACTGGGGGCAGCTATACTGGGGGCAACTATACCAGCTATACTGGGGGCAACTATACCAGCTATACTGGGGCAACTATACCAGCTATACTGGGGGCAACTATACCAGCTATACTGGGGGCAACTATACCAGCTATACTGGGGGCAACTATACTAGCTTCACTGGGGGCAGCTATACTAGCTATACTGGGGGCAACTATACTGGGGGCAGCTATACCAGCTATACTGGGGGCAGCTATACTAGCTATACTGGGGGCAGCTATACTGGGGCAACTATACCAGCTATACTGGGGGCAACTATACCAGCTATACTGGGGGCAACTATACCAGCTATACTGGGGGCAACTATACTAGCTATACTGGGGGCAACTATACTAGCTATACTGGGGGCAACTATACTAGCTATACTGGGGGCAACTATACCAGCTATACTGGGGGCAACTATACTAGCTATACTGGGGCAACTATACCAGCTATACTGGGGGCAACTATACTAGCTATACTGGGGGCAACTATACCAGCTATACTGGGGGCAACTATACCAGCTATACTGGGGGCAACTATACCAGCTATACTGGGGGCAACTATACTAGCTATACTGGGGGCAACTATACCAGCTATACTGGGGGCAACTAAACTAGCTATACTGGGGGCAACTAAACTAGCTATACTGGGGGCAACTAAACTAGCTATACTGGGGGCAGCTATACTAGCTATACTGGGGGCAACTAAACTAGCTATACTGGGGGCAGCTCTGCTAGCTATACTGGGGGCAACAATACCAGCTATCCTGTGGGCAACTATACTGGGGGCAACTGTACCAGCTATACTGGGGGCAACTATACTAGCTATACTGGGGGCAACTATACTAGCTATACTGGGGGCAACTATACCAGCTATACTGGGGGCAACTATACCAGCTATACTGGGGGCAACTATACTAGCTATACTGGGGGCAACTATACCAGCTATACTGGGGGCAACTATACTAGCTATACTGGGGGCAACTATACTAGCTATACTGGGGGCAACTAAACTAGCTATACTGGGGGCAACTAAACTAGCTATACTGGGGGCAACTAAACTAGCTATACTGGGGGCAGCTATACTAGCTATACTGGGGGCAACTAAACTAGCTATACTGGGGGCAGCTCTGCTAGCTATACTGGGGGCAACAATACCAGCTATCCTGTGGGCAACTATACTGGGGGCAACTGTACCAGCTATACTGGGGGCAACTATACTAGCTATACTGGGGGCAACTAAACTAGCTATACTGGGGCAACTATATTAGCTTCACTGGGGGCAGCTATACTAGCTATACTGGGGGCAACTATACTTGGGGCAGCTATACTAGCTATACTGGGGGCAGCTATACTGGGGGCAGCTATACTGGAGGCAACTATACCAGCTATACTGGGGGCAACTATACCAGCTATACTGGGGGCAACTATACTAGCTATACTGGGGGCAACTATACTAGCTATACTTGGGACAACTAAACTAGCTATACTGGGGGCAACTATACTAGCTTCACCGGGTGCAGCTATACTGGGGGAAACTACTTGCTATACTGGGGCAACTATACTAGCTAATACTTTAAACTACAGTTAGCTCCGCCCTCATCTGGCCATGGCCACACCCATTTTTGCCACGGAGCAAGCCGCAGGTTGTGGCCATGCCCATTTTTTTTAAGGGTGGGGGTGTCTTTTAATACCCAGCACCGGGTGCCAAATGCCCTAGGTACGCCACTGATGAGAGGAACCAGATCTTTTCATGTATCTCTGCTCAAATCCGCTTCTGAGGCCGACTCCACTTCTCCTCCCCCTGTGATCATTGATGGGGAACCAGAGTATGAGGTGGAGAAAATTCTGGACTCCAGGAGAGTCAGGAATTCTGTACAATATCTGGTGCATTGGAAGGGTTATGGGCCGGAGGAGAGATCTTGGATTCCGGCTCATAGAGTTCATGCCAATAAATTGATTTCTGAATTCCATACCTCTCACCCAGCTAGACCTACTCTGGCGTTTTCAGAGACCACGCCTCAGGGGAGGGGTAATGTCAGTAATTTGGAGCATACCTCTGCTGCTGCTGCTAGCAGTGCATCTGTGGCTTCCAGGCCGGCTGAGCCGGCGTGCGTGACGTCAGCAAGCGTCCAGCTGGAGACCAGTCCCGTGTTGCACAGTCTATGAGTGTGGGCGGGCGCACGCGCGGTCAGCATCGCGCTTCTTATACTCTTAGGAAACGTGTCAGCTGACTGATCGTCAACTGACACACATTACTCCACCTCCGCATTCGGATAGGCTGGGCTGGCTGAGGGTGTGCCTGGTTTCTACCCCGGGCTTCTTAAACACCATGCGCTCATTCCATCATTGTCTGCTCTAGTTAACACTTCTGTGAAGGCTTCAGACCTTAGTCAGTTCCGTGTGTGGCTTGAACCGGCAGGACCCCAGGGATTCCATACTAGCTCAGCTAACATATTATATTGATTATTGTGCTTTGACCTCTTCCTGTTTTACTAACTACTCTTTGCCTCTTGTACCTGTACCTTTGCCCATCTGACCTGTTGCCGACCTCTGCCTGTTTACTCACTGTGATTTGCCTGCCGATTTTGTACCTTTGCCCATCTGATCTGTTGCCGACCTCTGCCTAATTACTCACTTAGTATTTGCCTGCCGATTTTGTGCCTTACCTATCTGATCTGTTGCCGACTCGATTATTCTGACTATTCTCTGTGTATGTACTGAAGTATCTGTTGCTGCCTTACTGATCACTGTATTATTTATGCCTGGCGCTCCCCTCCTGGGAATGTCAAATTTCTGTCCGTCTGCTAGTGTGCCCCTACACTAGCAGATCGTTACATTTATGAATTGTAATAGCAGCGGTGTCTAGGACTAGGCAGATTGCTTCCATGGATACAGTTGCGGAAGGAGGTGCTTTGTCTAAGATATTCGGCGGCCATGTTTATGGAGTCCATGCAGGGCTGGCCCGCCCATGAGGCGGGGTGAAACTTTTGCCTCAGGCAGCACTTCTGGGGGGGCGGAATCCGCCCGTCTGTGGGTGTGGGGGGCCGCCCGAGCTGGAGGGGATAGCGGGCAGGAAGGGGGTATTGGGCCTAGCGCCGGGGAGGGGGGTCGGACCCCCCCCTCCCTCGCCTGGGTCCCCCATCCTCCGCTCCCCTCCAGCTTTAAAAAGTTACGTTGGGCGGCGTAGCAGGAAGTGATGTCAGTGGAGCGCAGGCTGGAACGAGGAAGAGGTGAGTGATCCCCGCCCGTTGCCTCTTACAATAGCTGCAGGCAGCAACGTAACTTTTTAAAGCTGGAGTGGAGGGGAGGACGGGGGACCCAAGCGAGGGAGGGGGGGGGTCTGACCCCCCTCCCCGCCGCTAGGCCCAATACCCCCTATCTGCCCGCTATCCCCTCCAGCTCGGGCGGCCCCCCACACCCACGGCTTGGGGGGGGAGGCGATTTCTTTAAAGATTGCCTCAGGCGGCAAAAAGTCTAGGGCCGGGCCTGAGTCCATGAGGAAGGACATATGTCGGGAAGCGGCAATCAAAAAAGCGACTCACAGAGCAGTATAAAAGGGGCATGGCACGCTAGTGACGTCAGCCCCTGATGAGTCGGATTGGACGAAAGCGTAGGGCGAAGCTACGGCCGGCGCGTCTGACGTCACTGCTACTGAGAGCAATCGGCTATCACATACATGCGGAGGAAGCGTGGAAGCGAGACCTAGGTGGCCTGAAACAACTAGGGGGACAGGGGACGCCGTTACTCCTCATCTTGGTGCCAGGATAGACCCCACTGCTAGAATGCATTTGATGTGCACTGTAACAAGACGACATACGTGAGTGCGCAATCTGTGTGCAGGCGAACTTTTCTTGTCTAAGCAATATTGATGATTTTTATATTTTATGCTATAAAGTTTTATCTGGAGTATTAAAGAAGGATTGAAGAGTCTACAAGTGCCAGTGGGTGTTTTAAACACATGCGCTAGATCCACCTGATGTTTGAGGTGGCTATAATCCGGTGAGCACAATCTGTATTGGGGAGAGGATTCACGAGTGCTGCACTGTGTTCACTACCACCAGGGTGTTTTGTGGATCTTGATTAAAGAATTACGCTATGTGCAATATGATTTTTGTTTTATACGAAACTGTGGGGAGCGCAGCTCAGATTGATGTATACACATGCAAGATGTTTTAAAGCACTTTAGGCCTGCAATATAGCATTCTTTGTGATTTCTGCCCTTAAAACGCTGCTTTGCGTCAAATCCAGATTTTTCACCGGGACTTTTGGCGTCTATACCACTCATCCATGCAAAAACTCAGATGTTAGACCCCTTGAAACATCTTTTCCATCACTTTTCTGGCCAGCATAAGTGTTTCTAGTTTTTAAAGTTCGCCTCCCTATAGAAGTCTATTGCGGCTCGTGAAAGTTCATGCGAACCGAAATTTTGTGGAAGTTCGTGTTTGCGGTCCGCAAACCAAAAATCGGTGGTTCAGGCCAGACATGCAAAAAGCTGGTCTGCAATATTAGGAAGCGTTTAATTAGCAAAGCAAATGTCCGCATACACTGGCAAAAGTAAGAGTGTGCTAGGGGCTCAACTAGGAGAGCAATTGGTTAAAGGGAAAGAAAGCCCATATATACAGCACTACTCATGATTGATTCCAAAAATATAATAATTTTATTTAATTCCAAAAACTTCATATATTATGACATAATGGGGAGTTCAAATATCTAAAAACAATTAAAAAGACCACATTGTCCTAAAATACCAGCTGCAATGATTCATATACTCTAAACATATGTTAGTAGAATCTACTAAGTAGATACACACACATGTAAATAATTGGAGTGATTCCTGTGTAAATATACCAACTTGGTGGGCTACAAATAAGAGCCCACCAGTGGTAGAACCCGGGTTCAGTACCTAAATGAAAGTGCTCAGTGAAAATGACAATTCCTTAATAACACAAAGTGCTTAGTGCATAGCAATATATGTGAACCAAAACATGGACTGCATGAATAACAACTACAATGACAGGAGCAGCCTGATAGATAAAGTGCATAAAGGCAAAGAGTGACAGTGAAAAGGGAAGATACTTAGCCCAGGTCGCTAATGTGAAGAGCAGCTGGAAAAGACTGGGGTCCCCTCAGACATTCCACCAGGTTCGCGGGCGTCACCCCGCTTTGACAGGAGGAGAGGACACCGTGTACCATGAACGCCAGGCCGGCGTTTAAATAGAGAGAGGAGGGCGTGTATCGAGCGAGCGGGCGTCATCCGGATGTGACGTCACCGCCCCTCAGACGAGGCAGAGGAATAAGGAAGACGGAAGAGACCACGCTGGAGCGCAGCATAGAGAGCCGGAAGGTGAGTAAATAGAGAGTTGCCTAGGCAACCAATCACTGACCATGCACGGAAGGAAAATATACCTGAAATTACAACAATGACCTACAATAATGAACTATAAATACATCAATGTGCACATGTCTACCCATAGCCCAGTAATATGACTCAAGATATATATACAAATGTACATTATGTATTTTTATATTAGAACAGCAAACGCATCCATTTCAAAGCCCCTGTTCAAAGGGGCAGCTACATATCTATGTATGAGTCTGTATACTGCCAAAACTACCACCAAAAGCGGCAGAATGGCAGAAAAGCAGGGGAGATCCAGAATAAATGTCCAAAAATCTGGAATAAGAGTCCACCTTCCGGCTCTCTATGACAGAGGCGCTTAATTTGAATCCTTGTGCAGATTGTTTGATACTCCTCCCTATATTGCCTGATGAAGCGGGGTTGAACCTGCGAAACGCGTTGCATTTCTTTTTGGAGTTCCTAATAAATGTGTTTGACTGTCTGAATCGCAGTCGTTGTCGTGTCTGCTTGAGGGAGGTAAGACCACCACTTCCTCCTTCAATTTTGCCATTTAAGTTGGTTTTTAAGCTCATTTAATCTAATCTTATACTTTTGGCGCCTCTGTTCATTGTATACAATTTTGAGTCCACCCTTGGTGGAGGGTTGCTACCCTTTCTTCCTGTCTACAGAGAGCGACTTCTTAATCCTGAGTGGGGTCAGGACAATCTCCCCACCTGCCTTTACAGTGGTTGCCTGCTGGTGGCCCTGACTTGTGAGTATTTAGCAATACAAACTTATTGCCACCTTGTCCAGTACGAATTACACTATTGGGGCTCTTGGTGTTCCCTGTTTTTATCTCCTCCTGTCAAAGCGGGGTGACGCCCGCGAACCTGGTGGAATGTCTGAGGGGACCCCAGTCTTTTCCAGCTGCTCTTCACATTAGCGACCTGGGCTAAGTATCTTCCCTTTTCACTGTCATTCTTTGCCTTTATGCACTTTATCTATCAGGCTGCTCCTGTCATTGTAGTTGTTATTCATGCAGTCCATGTTTTGGTTCACATATATTGCTATGCACTAAGCACTTTGTGTTATTAAGGAATTGTCATTTTCACTGAGCACTTTCATTTAGGTACTGAACCCGGGTTCTACCACTGGTGGGCTCTTATTTGTAGCCCACCAAGTTGGTATATTTACACAGGAATCACTCCAATTATTTACATGTGTGTGTATCTACTAACATATGTTTAGAGTATATGAATCATTGCAGCTGGTATTTTAGGACAATGTGGTCTTTTTAATTGTTTTTAGATATTTGAACTCCCCATTATGTCATAATATATGAAGTTTTTGGAATTAAATAAAATTATTATATTTTTGGAATCAATCATGAGTAGTGCTGTATATATGGGCTTTCTTTCCCTTTAACCAGGAAGCGTTTAATTGCAATACTAGCCAAAAGGCTTTTCTATTGATTATTGAGAAGGGTATGAATAATTTTGGACTAGACACTTTATGCTCAAATGTAAATGAAAGCTGAGAAATGTTTTGTTTTTTTCCCCACAATAATGCCTCTTGTACATCATCTTATTATCTTTTGGGAGACATCTATGTCACTTGCTAGTTGAATAAAAGTAACTTTCAGTCAAAATTTGCCAGGGGTATGAATAATTATGGGCAGCACCATATATATATATATATATATATATATATATATATATATATATATGTGTGTTTTTAATTCATTATAGACAGTCTCAAACACACATAAAATTAATTTTTATATTTCAAGTATGCGGTGGCATAGTGGTTAGCACACTTGCCTTGCAATGCTGGGTCCCCAGTTCAAATCCCAGCTAGGTCAACATCTGCAAGGCGTTTGTTTGTTCTCCCCGTGTCTGTGTGGGTTTTCTCCGGGCACTCTGGTTTCCTCCCACATCCCAAAAACATACAGATAAGTTAATTGGCATCCCCTAAATTGGCCCTAGACTATGATACATACACTACATGATATAGACATATGACTATGGCAGGGATTAGATTGTGA
>NC_090657.1:120262546-120377546 GCF_040937935.1 Hyperolius riggenbachi | reverse complement strand
AACTCTCAGAAGCCCTCTTGGTTGGCACCAGCCCTCCCTCATTCTTCACCTTTGTTTCCCTCTTCCCCTAGTGCTGGCTGGCTGGCTGTGTCTTCTTGTCATACAGGAAAGCTAAATAAAAGTGCAATCCTGGTGATTTTTTTTAAATGTCTGAATAATTGACGGAATAGCTTGTTGGAACATGGCATACGTAGCTTTGTGGGACTTTCTTGGGCGACACTCTTATTTTCTTTACTGATTGATTCTGCTGGTATGTCTCTGTTCTGGTCCAAAAAGGGTGTCCATCAACAAATCTCTGCAGAAGGGCCTGATGTAGTTACATCCTTACCCAGCTGCCTTGTAATCACTCACCTGTCCCTGCAGCAGCTCCATCGCATGCTCCCTATTCAGCCACGCTGCCTGCCTCTATGACCCTGTGCATGTTATTTACACGTAACATGTGCCGAATGGAGGAGACACAGGCAGCAGGATTGAAAGCAAAGCACAGGAGGGAGCACCTGATACAGGTGAGTTATTACAAGGCAGCTGAGCTACACAATATGCGGGGGACATGGGAGAAGTCTATGCGAGACCACGAGCAGTCGGTTCGGGGGCTAACTTCGCTGGGGGGGGGGGGGGGTGTAGGGGGCGCCCCAAGTTACTTTTGCCCCAGGGCCCCCGTGTGGCTTAAACCGGCCCTGTGTTTACTTAAATGTATCAATTGAGGAATGTGACACATTCTCTGACTGTGGAGAAGCTGCTGGACACAGAGAGACACTGAAAGCATTTCTGCCTTCAATACATAATGAATAAAACCAGTTATAAATAAAATGCAAAGTCAGCTCACAAAGCAAAAAACTGTACTTTTGGGGACATATAATTTCTAAATGAATAATAATACCTGGGCGCAAATGTAAATATGATAACCATATGGCATATAAAAAGTAGGAAAGCATGTTTTTATTGAATAGGAGAAAAAGAGGACACCAGGAACAGCTTACTGGTAGCATATAAAACTTGAAAACTTTACTTCAAAAAATCCTGGTTAAAACATGGCAGTAAAAAACATCAGCATGACACTTATCAAATCTTTCAGGCACAATAGCAGCAAGGTGTTTCTAAGGCAATGGGAGGTGTAGGAGGATCACTTCCTGCACCTCCCATTGCCTTAGGAACACCTTGCTGCTATTGTGCTTGAAAGATTTGATAAGTATCATGCTGATATTTTTTACTGTAATGTTTTGACAAGGATTTTTTAAGTAAAGTTTTCAAGTTTTATATGCTAAAAGTGAGCTGCTCCTGGTGTCCTCTTTTTCTTCCATTTGATGTTACAATTGCACCTGTTTTCTACCGGATGTTGCACCACTTTGAAGTTTGTAGTTGATGAATCAGGCAGTGTATCGGTGTGCACTCACTTTTTTTACCTACTTTGGAATGTTTTTATTGAATAATATGTCATGGTTTTATACCGCTTTAAGGTTTAATTTTGGTGTGTAAAATTAGTTAAGAGTACTGTATATGGGTTTGTGGTTATGCACTATGATTGAAATGTACATACAATTAGTGTATTTTGGGGAGATAACCATATTCACAATGGCTGTAAGAAAGAGCAATCTAATTAATGTAAGATGACTATGAGATTGTAAGCTATGTTGTAATAGTAACACGGAAAGGGTTAATCATATGCAAAATGATGCAGAATAGCCTGCACGTAGATCATAGAAATGAGGGAAGTTGGGGCTGCAGGTTTTTTGTGAAAGTTTGCAGCACAAATCACAGAGTAAGATAGTTCACAGGGACACAGCTAGGTGGTAGTTGGGGCTGCAGGATTTGGGGAAGTTTGCAGCATGACATATAAAGGAATTGAAATCATTAAAGAGAATCTGTATTGTTAAAATCACACAAAAGTAAACATACCAGTGCGTTAGGGGACTTCTCCTATTACCCTCTGTCACAATTTCGCCGCTCCCCGCCGCATTAAAAGTGTTTAAAAACAGTTTTAAAAAGTTTGTTTATAAACAAACAAAATGGCCACCAAAACAGGAAGTAGGTTGATGTACAGTATGTCCACACATAGAAAATACATCCATACACAAGCAGGCTGTATACAGCCTTCCTTTTGAATCTCAAGAGATCATTTGTGTGTTTCTTTCCCCCTGCATCTCTCATGCACTGAAGTTTCAGGCTGCTCTTTTCTTCCTGCAAACAGCTTTGCCCTTGTCTGTAATTCCTCACTATGTGAAAGCCCAGCCAGCTTAGAGGATGATTTATCCAGCTTGTAAAAGATAAGAGAGAAGAGAGAAGCTGCTCTAATCTAAATAACACACAGACAGTGTGCATAGAGGGGCCTGGAAGGGGGAGTTCATAGCAGAACCACAACACTGAAGAACTTGGCAGCCTTCCAGACACAGGCTGACAAGTCTGACACGAGAGAGATAAGTTGATTTATTACAGAGACTGTGATAGTACAAAGTGCTGCAGTAAGCCAGAACACATTAGAATAGCTTTTGGAACTTGTAGGATGATAAAAAACAGGATGCAATTTTTGTTACGGAGTCTCTTTAAATGCATAGGCAAACGCAGGGGGGGGGGGGGGGGGGGGATTACAGCTGCCCGGAATCCCCCCTCTGACCAGGGCCGGTGCAGTGTCTGGGAAAAGGCACAAGTTGAGACACCAGAATGTCTGCAGGTATGCTGCAGCTCACAGCTCTGCCCCCTTTCTTTCCATGCTACAGTTGACTTTGGATGGAGCAGCAGGGTGTGTACACAGCATGGAGCAGCTCTGGGGAACCTAACAAAGTCAGGTATGAGCATAGCCCTGTGCCCTGCTGTGTGAATGCTTCACTTCACTTTCCCTTTCATTACCAATGTTGGCTGTCCTCATTGTCAGGAACCGGCCTGCGGCACACCTGCGTATACGGTTCCCGACTGCGGGTTTGACCAGATCAAGTGGGGAGCAGCCTTATTCAAGCTACAAACAAGGCTGTGACCCCTGAAAAGCTTCTTACTGCCACCACTAGCGGTTTGCTAGACACGTCCACTTGGCTGTCGAGTGCTCAGCACGCAATTCGCGTTTTCGTATTCGGGTCAGCTTTGCGCTTTAGGCCGAATATGGGAACGCCACGCAAACACACGCACAGTTGCAATCTTACACTGTAGTGAAGCAAAACCACTAACAGTTGTTCCGAACGATACTGTTAGCCACTCTGCTGTTGAGCTACTCGCAGTGGCGTTTTCGTACGTTGGGTCAGCTGCGCGCTTTAGGCCAACGTATGACAAATGCCCCCACACACAATGCAATTACAATCTCATATGGTAGGGTTGCTCAAACGTATAATTAGGCATGGACTTATACACAGTTACACTTCAGTCTCTTCTAGGCTATGAGTGTTAGTTTAGTACAGCAGAAGTCAAACTTATTAAATAATGATTTAATATTCCAGGAAAAAATGGAACAATGCAGAAAATAATATATACAAAAGATTTACAAAAGCAAAGTAAAACTTACAAGGATAAAAGTTACAAAGTTACACACAAGGCGATTTGCTTACCAAAATAAACGGGGGAAAATAAACGTTATCAGCGTTGTTTGAACGTCATTGGCGGGAGAACGCCGCTTCGACCAGTAGTCGGGCAGCCCTTAGCGTCCTTGCTATCTCCAGAGAGCTACGATTTGTGACTGTCCCAGCTGCTGTTTTATAGCCCGATTTGGGGCCTCGGGCAATAGATGTTCCGTCCCACAATCTAAAGCAATTTCCCAGACCGTGACATCACAGTCTGCCGAGCCCCTTGTGACGTACAAATTTCAAGGCTTTTCCTGTCACACTTCGCAGACTTCAAAGCAATCCTGTGTTTGTTCAAAATCTAATTCCCACAGGCAAACGTCTACAGTTCCACAGGTCTAGTTCATACGTCAAAAGATTGTATTTTGGGTGAAGCTTCCTGGCTGTCATATGTAAATGTCAAACATTCCTGTCCACTTTGAACTTGGCAGACTCACTTAATCGGATATTGTTTTGACCAACAGGCAGCGGTCTACATTAGTACAAAGATCAAAGCAATGCCCCACATTTGCAGGATGCCAGACAAAAGGGAACCTAATTACCTAGCTGTCCAGAGGAATTGTATGCTGGGACAATGGGGCATCTACTTAGCTCCCTGCCCCCAGAGGAACTGAGGGTAATTGTATTCCACACTGTCATACAGACAAGTACAGCTTACCCCAAAGCCAGATGACCACCCATACATATGCAACTGAAGAACATAGCATACAGGAAAATGAAAATATACTACTGTATTATCCCAACAGCATCAGCACCCCAATATATCACCACACTTATTATTATCTGTATCCAAACTGCTCTTGATTGATCCTGCTGTCAGTCAGGAAATTGCGTTAGGTGTACCCAGCATGATGTCCTACCACATTATTATACTGTATTGTGCATGGATGAGGGAGACCTTTCAGGAATCCCCCCCTTGAAAATCCTGGGTTTGCCCCTGAAATGGGAGTGGGGACCACAAGATGTGTTAAGGCCCATACACACGTCGGATTTTAGCGAACGACCCGTTGTTTGAACGTTCCGTCGTTCGGACGTTTTCGCGTCAAATCCGACGTGTGTACAGACTATCGTTCGGGTGATAAGACTGGTTACCAACGATCCGCCAGTCTTTTCAATTTCGAAAATCGTGAAAACTAAAAGGCGTAGGGTAGGCCTGAACGATTTTAGGAAAAGATTGAAATGCACAATTTCTGTCAGAAATTGCGATCTCGATTCGATTCACGATTTTTTTTCAAAATCAAGCTTTAGCATGCACCTCATCCAGACTTCCTCTGTGCAAAGGAGGCGGGCAGAGCTGTAATAAATCCTAAGCCCAAACTCAAATAGACAGGGGGCCAAAATTAAAAAAATTAGGCCAAGTCGAGGGGGTGGGGAGTTATCATGATCTGTCCCTTGATTCTCCATGCGGCACGTATTACTATGTAGGGGGGGGATTAAAAGTAAAGTCACAGTGGTGGTGGGGACAGTTAATGTTAGGCATGGGATAGGTAGCATAAAGGTAAGCTGGAGGGGTTGCACTGATACACATGCACACACTTAATTCTCCATCTCCCACTCAGCACTTACTGATACACACTTCTCCATCTTGCAGCACTCACTGATACACACACACACACACACACACACACACACACACACACACACACACACACACACACACACACACACACATACACGTACACACACACTGTATACACACACACACACACACACACATATACACACATACACGTACACACACACTGTATACACACACACACACACGTACACTTTACACACACACACGCACACACATATATACACACATACACGTACACACACACTGTATACACACACGGACACACACACACACACATCTTGCAGCACTCACTGATACACACAGATGATAGTACACATTGATATGCACACAAACACACTTCTCCTGCACTCACTGATACACAGACAGTCACACATTTCAGTCTTGCTTACACAATCTCCCCCACGCTGTGCAGATCCACATGCTCTCTTCTCCTGTACTTCAGCAATGACAACTTCTGGAAGGGGGAGGGAGGGAATTCGTTCTCTGCTCCCTGCTTGCATGGGAACTGCCTGAATAAGGGGGGAGGGAAAATCGGACCAGAGATAAGCTAAATAGCCGTCATCTCTCCCGGTGGTCTGCAGAGCTGCCGATTAACAATCAGCGGAGGAAATTAGTGTTTGCCACCTAAGCGTCAGCGAGAGCGAGAGCGAGAGTGAGAGCCTGAGCCTGCCGCTGGGCTGATGACGTAGGAGGAAGAGGAGGAGAGGGAAGTAGGCAGAAGGAAAGATAAGCTGCCACGGGGAGTGAGAGACGCTGCTATTTTACACAGAGCTGCGCACAGCGGGAGGGCAAAGGTCCGGCAGAATATCGTAAAAAATCGACACTGTGGCGATCACGGAATCGTAATTTCCGTGATCGCGATTTCGATATTAAAACGATAAATCGTTCAGGCCTAGCGTAGGGCGGTGGTTTCTATATCATTGGAAAGAGGAGAAAGAGAGCTTTAAAATGATATGCATCTTTCCATAGTTTCCGCACTGCTCGGAGTCCCTTTAACAAGTTTTATATACAAGTTTTTAAACAATAATAAGTCATACTGCTATAGAGGTGGACAAGCCCGTGACTGTGGTGGTACGGTACATGGCCTTCACTTATGCCTCTAGGCCCCACATGACACTCGCCCCAGGCCCCGCGTACTCTAAGGCCGGCTCTGGCCCCGTCACACCCTTAGTCACGCAAACGATAAAAATTTCATGAGAAAAATATGTTGTTTTATAATTAAAACCACACTGGTCCTTTTCTATCCTGGTTCATTTTCCTTAATTTTAACATTCTAAAATTAGTAAAATATCAATTTAAAGAATGGGAATAAAGTTTAGAGTCAATCAAACACACTTTTTAGTAGATAAATATTTATATTTACATAGAAAGAGGGACAAATTCCTGAAAGAGGGACAAATGAGAAGGAAAGAAGGACAGAGGGACAGGACTCCCAAAAAGGGACTGTCCCTCCGAAAAAGGGACAGTTGGGCGCTATGCAATTCGGATCCGGATACCCCTCTATCCGATCCGGGTCGGATATCCGGATCAAAAATTTCCCCAGTATCCAGCTGGATTCGGATATCCGGATGGAAAACCGGAAGTGGCCTTTAAATTGCTTTAAAAACATTTTTAGGGTATATGAGGCATGTAGCATCATTATTTTGTAAAGGGAAATACTAATTGATGATGTGGGGACTTAAAATATCCCCCCCCCCAAAAAAAAAATGGCTGTCAATTAACATCAGGACTAGGTTCAGTACTCCCAGGCTGCGCACACAGTCTGAGTTTTTCAGGTCTGAGCTCCCTATCCTTAGCGGTGTTGGTTGAGACTGGGGCTGCTTTGCTGTTGAGCCCTGGTCCTCGATAACAAATGGCACTTAGTGTGTTGGTACCACGGCTGTGAAAAAAATTAGAACCTGGCTTAATAAAGATGGAGTCAGGAGGTTGTGGTGGTGAAGCAGGCATAGTGATTCCCACTCAGCCACTTCATTTCCCCCTCTTGCCAACAACAGGGGCCAGGAACTCACCAACCACCCAAGCCTGGTTCATTTTAAAAAAAGTCAGTCTGTCCACAGTCTGGCTGGACAGACAAGAGCGCTTCTCTGTGACCACGCCACCGGCCGCACTGAAGCAGCTTTCTGACAGCACGCTGGAAGGTGGGCAGGACAGCACTTCCAGGGCGTACTGCGCCAGTTCGCTCCACATATCCAGGTGCTTGACCCAGTACTCCAAGGGGTCCACAGGGGTGTCGGTGTCAAGCCCGCTGTAGGACCCCATATAGTCGGCCACCATCTGGGTCAGGTGCTGGTTCTGGCTTTGAGAGCCAGATGTTTTTGCAGGCACCTCCCGTGTAGGCAGCGGTACTGGCGTGGCATAGAGCACCTTTGTCAGAGACAGCAGGTTTGTTGGGCGCCTGCTGCTGCTGGATGCAGGCACCTGCTGCTGTGCTGGCTGGACTGTGACAGCAGGGGGGTGGGAGTATGGGGGAAGGCTTCCTCCAAGCGCCGAACCAGAATCCGCTGCAAGTCCCTGATTCAGCGCACAGGGTTTCCTCCTACAGGCAGGAACTGAGCCAGCTTCCCCTTCAGCCGTGGGTCCAGCATCAGGGTGATCCAGATGTCCTCCTGAGCACGCATCTGCTTCACCCTTGGGTCTTTGCGCAGGCACTGCAGCATGTGCGCT
Source organism: Hyperolius riggenbachi (assembly GCF_040937935.1). Classification (NCBI taxonomy): domain Eukaryota; kingdom Metazoa; phylum Chordata; class Amphibia; order Anura; family Hyperoliidae; genus Hyperolius; species Hyperolius riggenbachi. The sequence goes on along the minus strand of NC_090657.1, from coordinate 120,369,761 downwards.
GCCATGGGAAAGAGGGCTGCCATCATCTTGCTTTCTCCACCCCTCGCACTACTGCAGCTGCACTCCGCTGTGTCCCCTCCTCTTCAAGGTCAAGGACCTCCAACTCCTCCAAGTCCTCCAACTCCTCCTCCTGCTGCACAGAGGTGGACTGCACAGGTTGCTGCTGCTGCTCCTGCTGGATCAAGGCTTCCTCTCCCACTTCCACCAGAGCATTGAGGGCCTTTTCCAGCATGCACACCATGATCACCCACTCACACAGCGATGCATAGTCCCGGCTGACCATGTTGGTGGCCTCCAGGAAGGGTGCCAGCACCAAGCACACCAGCTGCATTTTTCCCCAATCAGCACTGAGGATGATGTCCGGGAGGTGGGTGGTGCCGCTCCCCAACAAGTTGGCATCCATGGTGGCTTTGGCCAGGTAGAGGTTGACAGCCCGCCTCTGTTCAAGCCAGACATTTCAACATTGCCAGAGTGGAATTCCAGCGTGTTGGAACGTCTATAATGAGCCGGTGCCGTGGGAGGTTCAGCTCCAGCTGCACAGCTTCCAGGGATGCTGTGGCACCACCCGAGCACGAAAATGACCCTCCGTTTTACTTGCCGCTCCCAAAAGACTGTCCATCCCCTGGTAGGTGTGCAGGAATTTCTGCACCACCAGGTTCAGGATGTGGGCCAGACAGGGGATGTGGGTGAGGTTTCCCCGCTGGATGGCGGCAACCAAGTTTTCCCCATTGTCAGCCACCACCTCTCCGACTGTGAGGCCTCTGGGGGTCAGCCAACTCCTCTCTTGCTCTCGGAGCTTGGCCAGGACATGGTCTGCCGTAAGCTTGTTCTTCACCACGGTGACCATCTGCAGCAGCGCTTGGCAGTGGTGGGCCTTCATGCTGCTGCTGAGGCGGGGGTGTTTGGCGGCGGATGGAACCGGATCAGAGCTGGAACCTGCTGCACTTCCCCTGACCCTGCTGTGGAGTGGCACCATTCACTGGGGTGATGATGCTGCTGTCCCCTCCTCAACCCCTTCCACTAAACTGACCCAGTGCACAGTGAAAGAGAGGCACCGGCCTGTCCCAAACCGACTTGACCATGAGTCCATGGTCACATGGACGTGCGCACCCACCGCATGATCCAGTCCACGCTCCACGTTGACCTTCACAAAACGGCGCAGTGCTGGGATGGCCTTGCGTGCAAAGCAGTGCCGGCTGGGGATTGGCCAATCCGGCGCTGCGCACTGCAGGAGCGCACGAATCTGGCTCCCCTCCTGCACAAACGAGTATGGGAGGAGCTGGGAGGACATGGCCCGTGTAAGCAAGCCGTTCAGCTGGCTTATGCTACGGCTGCCGGGAGGCTGAGCCCTGACCACGAACAAGTCACTCAGCAGGGTCTGGTGGTGGTGGCGTTTTAGACTTGTACGGGAAGCCGTGGAGGAAGCAGAGGAGACCAATGAGGAGGACTGGCTGCCTGAACAGGCGTCAGTGTCAGCAGGAGTGGCAAAGGTGGTTATGGTGCTCCGACCCCTGCACGGGCCAGCGCCAGCTTCCTTCAGCCTCTCGAATTCCTCATGCTCAGGTTTGTGCTTATTGGCCAGATGATTTATGAAGCTGGAGGTGCCATAAGTGGAGGGGTGAGACCCTCTGCTAAGCTTTACATGGCATAATTTGCAAGTTACAAACTTCCTACCAAGTGAGGGCAGATGGAAAAACTGCCATATTGGGGATTGCAGTTTGCCCTTACATGGCTCAGAAAGGGATGCTGATGTGGAGTGGTGGTTGGGGCCTGGGGTGGAGTGGTGCGGCTGGTGGTAGTAGTGCCACTGGCAGATGGAGCAGCAGCCTGTGGGTCACGCATTCCATGCCCACTGCTGCTTCTGCCAATCCCTGCAATGTTGATCCTGCGTGTCAGACCCACTGACTCCTCCTCCTCAGAGTCAGAGCTGACATCCCCCTCCGGTCACTGGTAGTCCGGGTCCTTAACCTCATCATCAAACTCCCCCTCGTCAAACAACTGCTGGGATGATGAGCCCGCCTCAAACTCCTCTTCTGCTGACACATCATGGACGGGCTCCCCTCCCAAAAAAAAAATTACTGTCAGCATCTCAGACTCTTCCACAAAGCCAATCTTCCACAAAGCCAAATTGACGCAACACACTGCTGCGACTCTGCAGCGTGACTCCCCCTAACAGCTGGACGGCCAGTGGGTAGCGGCGGAATGACTGATGCGGCAGAACTGCTGCCGGAGGCCGCAATGTTGCTTCCTCTCCTCTTGGCCTTGCTGCCCCTCCCCCGGCTGCCAGTGCCAGACATAGTACCAGAATGTGATGTCACAGTCAGATGATGTGTGGGGTACTTGTACTTTATTATTGGCGGCAGGCTTGGACTGTGAATCAGCACAGCCATGGAGTGACAGACAGGAGCAGAGTACAACAACAACACACACTGACACTGCTCAGTCAGCAGCACAGCAGCTGCAGCACTGCAATAATATGTAGTAGCAGGCTAGCAGCTAACACAGTAGTAGTACTACTCTCTCTAACAACTAATAGCACTGCAACTACACAATATAACACAGTAATACTAACTACCTAACTACTAAGGCTAATAGCAGGCCAGCCAGCACCAAGGAGCCTGGACTGTGTGCACACACAGCACACACAGACAAAGACACAGGACCTAGCAGGCACAGGTAGATGCTGCAGCTGAAAGACTGACTGACAGACTGACTGACACTAGCAAATTACACAGACTAGCTAACTATAACACAGTAAAACAATTGAATAGAGAAGGTGTTTAAGTGTTAAAACACTGGGTTTATCACTCAGTTAATGCACTTGCTTCAGCCAAACACACTGGACAATGTATCTCAGTGGCAGCAGGGCCGAGGCAGTGGCGAGAGAGGCTCCAGCCTCAGGGCGCAGTGTAGGAGGGCGCACACAACTCATTCACCTATCATTCCCCTATTGTGTTTGAAGCAGAGAGAAATAAGATAAGGGGATAGATGACAGTGACTGCAAGCCAGATAACTAGAGATTAAGGTGCTGCGGAGGTTGGGGTCGTGGGGCGCCTCTTAGTCTAATAGCATTCAGTGAGTGACGGCTGGGGTGGGAGGGATTGAGGGGCGCACTTTGGTGTCTCAGCCTTGGGTGCTGGAGGACCTTGTCCCGGCTCTGAGTGGCAGTCACAAAGCAAGGACGAGATTCTCATCATGGCCCCCTCCTTGTATACAGGAGGGACTGGCCAAGGTTCCCCTCTGTGATTAGTTGCTTCGGCTTAGGCTGGGAGCACTCTGATTGGCTGAATGACGTCATGGACGTCATCTCCATGGTAACAGTACCCGGATCCGGATATCCGCGAATATCCAGGCATGGAGACCAACTATCCGCAGATAACTATCCGGATTTTGGCCCAGGTATCCGGAATCCGGATCCGGTCGGATAGGCCTAAAAAGTTCGGATATCCGGGTCTACCCGGATATCCGGAATCCTGTTGAGCAGCACTGGTGATAGGCACAGTTCCTTTATTGAAATAATGATTCTCATGCCTGGTTGGTAGGAAAACTGTATTTTAACATGCATTTTAGGAATAATGGGTCTGTATTTTTTCTGGAAGAAAAGGAGTGCTCCGGGCCACGCTTACAAAAGATAAACAGGGAAGGGTAAAATTAATTAATGGGTGGTGGAGGAACTTGGAAGAGGGTTCAAGCACTCAAGTCAAGTATTGCAAATAGGGTACTTAAATTCAGGTTCAGCACATGTTCCCTACCCCCTGATGAGTCAGCTGGTCTGATGAAACTGGTAGGGCGGAGCCAAAGGAGGAAGTGTTGAACCAAGATAGTCAGGAAGTGTAGGCAGGCAGCAGTGGCCGGGATCGCTTCTGCAGGATGGTGATTGTATGCTGCTACACTATTATCCTGTGCTCCATGCCATGATTATTTTAATGGGACTGTGATATTAAACAAGGTTTTATACAAGAAAAGCTGTTTGTGTGGATGGCAAATCGGAGTGGACATCTGCTAAGGGGTTGCTGAGTCTGCAGAGCTTAAGGTTAAAGGCAAAGCGACACCATTATATGTCAGTGCACAAGCCAAAATCCGGTAAGCTGGGGATATAGAGCGGAGCGTGACCCCGGACACCCTGGTGGTTTGTGCGGCTGTGGGCTGCATGTTTAGCGGCTACATGTTAATGGTGCTTGTAATGATGTATACAGTCTATGCTATGTTTGTTTATTTTTAATGTTCATGCAGGTGTTATGTGATCTGAGAAGTAGATGGTGTATTACAAAGGCTGCTACACTGAGACAGTGAGTGCTAGTGGATTTTCTGTTACTCGTTAATGTACTGTTTGGGTGCTCTTGCACAGTGCTCCACCATACTTTATCACGCACTATTGATCTTAAGCGCGGTTCACACCGTCTGTATGTAACTAGTTAGCGTGGAGGAGTTCACAAATAGGCTAACAGAAAAAAAACAAAACACTGATGCTGGTCTGTTTGGGTCCATTGTGCAGCTTAACTAATAACTTCCCATCCTGGTTTTTGCTACACGCCCACACTGGTCCATTCAGTTGAGCGCACATGCAGCACCACACACCTAAGGGCCTTACAGAACTGTTAGCATTAAATCTTATGTGGCTGCATTGTTACTTAACTAGGTAGCATGGAGGAGTTCACAAATAGGCTAAAAAAGCATACAGCCGATATACTGTTGGGCTGATCCTGCTTCTGCAAGTCCGGGCCGTGTTAATTACTATTCCCCTCCAGGCCGCCATGGATAGTGGGGGAATGATATAATTCGGCTTCCAGCAATTTCTGGAGGCCAAATTACTGTGTTTTTTAAGCAACTTCAGCTTCTTCTTCTGACGGCGCCAACGTTACTCACTGAGCGCCGCTATAGATGTGATTCCTATAATAATCTATGGTGGCGCTGGCTGCGGCCAAATCTAGCAGTGCTAAAAAACACTGGTCCGCTAAAAAAACCAGACCTGTGATCACTCAATTTCGGTAAATGTGGCGTTAGGTCTGCCTGTGTGAAGCGGGCATAACCTTTACACTACCTGATCCATGTGTACACACTCCGGATACTTTAATGCAGCACTTATTCCTCAAATGTAGGAATGTAATGTAATTTCTGACCTTAAGCGATTAAAACACTACTCTGCATCAACTAAGTAATTTTTGTTGGGACTTTTGCCATTGATCCCCCTCCGGAATGCCACAGTCCAGGTATTAAGCCCCTTTAAAGGGATACTGACTAACCAGCAAGCTCATGGTGACCCAGAACTCATTGGAGTGTGTAAGGGACTACAATGGTCCTAAAAGCCCCCTTACTAAGATGTTAAGAAAAACAAAAATTTGCTTTCCTAAAACAGAAAGAATTTGCGATAATTCAGGTTGGAGTGAGCTCGAGATGTCTCCCAGAGCACCACTGCTGAATATATGCAAATTAACCATTGTACCCTTAGAAGCTAAACACACCTCCAGAACCGCTGGAATGCAATGATGTCAGCTTGTTAAATTGTACACTTCTGGAATTTCAGACTTTAAAAGTCTGAAAACCACTGTGCCTGCGTTGCCGTGTCCTCGATCCCGCTGATGTCATCAAGAGCGCACAGCGCAGGCCCAGTATGGTCTGTGTCTGCGCAGTACACTCCTGGTGACATCAGCGGGAGCGAGGACACATAGTTACATCGTTATTTTGGTTGAAAAAAGACATACGTCCATCGAGTTCAACCAGTACAAAGTACATCTCCAACCCGTCCCCCACATACCCCTGTTGATCCAGAGGAAGGCGAAAAAAACCCCACAAGGCATGGTCCAATTAGCCCCAAAAGGGAAAAATTCCTTCCTGACTCCAGATGGCAATCAGATAAAATCCCTGGATCAACATCATTAGGCATAACCTAGTAATTGTAGCCATGGATGTCTTTCAACGCAAGGAAAGCATCTAAGCCCCCTTTAAATGCAGGTATAGAGTTTGCCATAACGACTTCCTGTGGCAATGCATTCCACATCTTAATCACACTTACTGTAAAGAACCCTTTCCTAAATAAATGGCTAAAACGTTTTTCCTCCATGCGCATCTCATGTCCTCTAGTCCTTTGAGAAGGCCTAGGGACAAAAAGCTCATCCGCCAAGCTATTATATTGCCCTCTGATGTATTTATACATGTTAATTAGATCTCCTCTAAGGCGTCTTTTCTCTAGACTAAATAAACCCAGTTTATCTAACCTTTCTTGGTAAGCGAGACCTTCCATCCCACGTATGAATTGTGTAGCTCGTCTCTGTACCTGCTCTAAAACTGCAATATCTTTTTTGTAATGTGGTGCCCAGAACTGAATTCCATATTCCAGATGTGGCCTTACTAGAGAGTTAAACAGGGGCAATATTATGCTAGCATCTCGAGTTTTTATTTCCCTTTTAATGCATCCCAAAATTTTGTTCGCTTTAGCTGCAGCGGCTTGGCATTGAGTATGATTATTTAACTTGTTGTCGATGAGTACTCCTAAGTCCTTCTCCAAGTTTGATGTTCCCAACATTATCCCATTTATTTTGTATGGTGCGAGACCATTGGTACTACCAAAATGCATGACTTTACATTTTTCAACATTGAATTTCATCTGCCATGTATGTGCCCATATAGCCATCCTATCCAGATCCTGTTGCAATATGACACTATCTTCCTGAGAGTTCATGATTCTGCACAATTTTGTATCATCTGCAAAAATAGCAACATTGCTCACTACTGCATCTACTAGGTCATTAATAAATAAATTGAAGAGCACTGGACCCAGTACAGACCCCTGTGGGACCCCACTGCTAACAGCCTCCCATTTTTAAGTACGATCCATTGACCACAACTCTTTGTTTTCTGTCCATTAGCCAGTTCCCTATCCATGAACACAGACTCTTCCCCAGTCCTTGCATCCTCAACTTTTGCACCAGACTTCTGTGGGGAGCAGTGTCGAAGGCCTTTGCAAAGTCCAAGTATATCACATCTACAGCATTCCCAATATCCATATTAGCATTCACTACCTCATAAAAGCTGAGCATGTTAGTCAAACAGGACCTGTCTTTAGTAAACCCATGTTGATGCTGAGAAATAAGATTATTTTCTACTATGAAGTCATGTATAGTATCTCTTAGTAACCCCTCAAATAGTTTGCATACAACTGATGTTAAACTTACAGGTCTATAATTTCCTGGATCAGATTTTTTGCCCTTCTTAAATAATGGGAAAACGTGGGCTGTACGCCAATCCACTGGGACTCTGCTAGTTGCAAGAGAGTCACAAAAGATAAGATAAAGGGGCTTAGCTATAACTGAACTTAATTCTCTTAGGACCCGAGGATGCATGCCATCCGGGCCAGGTGCCTTGTCTATTTTTAATTTATTTAGTCTTGCCTTTACTTCTTCCTGCGTTAAGTATTTAATATTACAGTTAGAAGATTGAGACTCTTCTGCCTCTGTAATTTGCAACAGTGCTGTTTCCTTTGTGAAGACAGAAGCAAAGAAAGTATTTAATAACTCTGCCTTACCTTGGTCATCCACCATTGAGTTCCCACCCTCATCCTTTAGGATTCCTATACAGTCAACCTTTCTTTTTTTAGAGTTAATGTACTTGTAAAACTTTTTTGGGTTAGATTTGATATCCCTAGCGATTTGATTTTCAGCTTCGATCTTTGCCAGCCTAATTTATTTTTTACAATTTTTATTGCACTCCTTATAATTGCTTAGTGCAGCCTCAGTCCCCTCCTGTTTTAGGACCTTATAGGCATTCTTTTTCCTCTTCATTTTATCCCTAACCTTTCTATTCATCCATAAAGGCCTTTTTTTATTCCTAGACATTTTGTTTCCATATGGGATATACATACTACAGTATTGATTGAGAATACGTTTAAAAGCTTGCCATTTCCCTTCAGTGTCCTTCCCTTGTAGTACATTATCCCAGTTCACCAAACTTAGTGCCTGCCTAATTTGATTGAACTTTGCTTTTCTAAAATTCATAGTTTTAGTGGTCCCGCTGCCCCGTGGCCTATCAGTCACCAGATCAAACGTTATCATGTTGTGATCACTATTTCCCAAATGTTCTTGAACCTGCACATTTGATACATTATCTGGTCTATTAGAAATGATCAGATCCAGTAACGCATTCCCCCTAGTTGGTTCCGTTACCATTTGAGTCAAGTAATTGTCCTGTAGTGCTGCCAGAAATCTGCTGCTTTTACCAGAATGGGTAGCCTCAATACCCCAGTCAATGTCTGGAAAGTTGAAGTCGCCCATAATTATGACCTCATTTTTACTTGCAGCTTTTTCAATCTGCTGTAGTAATCGCAGTTCTGCAGCTTCATTAATAAGAGGTGGTCTGTAGCATACCCCAATAAGCAAATGGCAACTTTTATTTCCACCATGAATATTTACCCAAACGGACTCCACATCTTCGCAATCTTCCTCCATCTCATCGTTGAGGACAGCTGTAAAAGAATTCTTAACAAAGAGACAAACCCCTCCACCTTTTTTCCCTGTTCTATCCCTCCTAAACACATTGTATCCTTTTAAATTAGCTATCCAGTCATGGCTTTCATCCATCCATGTCTCGGTTATTCCCACAATGTCATAGCCTTTGTCATTCAGAATGAACTCTAGTTCGTCTATTTTATTTGCAAGGCTCCGAGCATTGGTTACCAGCACTTTATATTTTTACCACCACATTTACCAATTTTGTTTACACGAAATGGGCTACTTGAAGTTTTACCAACCTCCTTAATCTTTACACGGGCGAGCAGGCGCAGTGGTTTTCTGACTTTAAAGTCAGAAATTCCAGAAGTGAACTGGAGGCGGGGCCGGAGCATCGGTGAGTGGCTGCGCCAACACAGGATGTCTGCGGGGGCCATTAGAAGCTCCGGGTAAGTTCAGCTCATTTTCCCCCGACCCCCCTACAGTATCCCTTTAACCACTTGCCGACCGCCTACTTCATATTGGCGGCGGCAAAGTGGCAGCCCCAGGACCACGTAACGCAGATTGGCGTCAGGTCCTGGGGCACTCTCTGGCCGGGGATCGCGCGCTGGGATGCGCGCGCATCCACCGGCAATAGGCTCCGCCCACCCGCGACGTCAACCCGCCGGCCAATCGGAAGCGCCGGCGGGTTGTTAACCCGACGATCCCCGGATAGGAAGCGTATAATACGCTTTGTAATGTTTACAAAGTGTATTATACAGGCTGCCTCCTGCCCTGGTGGTCCCAGTGTCCGAGGGACCACCAGGGCAGGCTGCAGCCACCCTAGTCTGCACCCAAACACACTGATCTGCCCCCCCCTGCCCCCTGATCGCCCACAGTACCCCTCAGACCCCCCCCTGCCCACCCCCCAGACCACCATTTGCACACAATCACCCCCCTAATCACCCATCAATCACTCCCTGTCACTATCTGTCAACGCTATTTTTTTTTTTAGTCCCTAAACTGCCCCCTGCTCCCTCCTGATCACCCCCCCACCCCTCAGATTCTCCCCAGACCCCCCAGACCCTCCCCCCCCCCCCCTGTGTACTGTATGCATCTATCCCCCCTGATCACCTGTCAATCACCCGTCAATCATCCATCAATCACCCGTCAATCACCCGACAATCACCCCCTGTCACTGCCACCCATCAATCAGCCCCTAACCTGCCCCTTGCGGGCAATCTGATCACCCACCCACACCAATAGATCGCCCGCAGATCCGACATCAGATCACCTCCCAAATCCATCGTTTACATCTCTTCTCTCCTCTAAACACCCACTAATTACCCATCAATCACCCATCAATCACCCCCTATCACCACCTGTCACTGTTACCCATCAGATTAGACCCTTGCGGGCACCCAATCGCCCGCCCACACGCTCAGATTGCCCTCAAACCCCCCCTTATCGATTCGCCAGTGCATTATTTACATCCGTTCTTCCCTGTAATAACCCACGATCACCTGTCAATCACCCCCTGTCACTGCCACCCATCAATCACCCCCTGTCACTGCCACCCATCAATCAGCCCCTAACCTGCCCCTTGCGGGCAATCTGATCACCCACCCACACCAATAGATCGCCCGCAGATCCGACATCAGATCACCTCCCAAATCCATCGTTTACATCTATTCTCTCCTCTAAACACCCACTAATTACCCATCAATCACCCATCAATCACCCCCTATCACCACCTGTCACCCATCAGATTAGACCCTTGCGGGCACCCAATCGCCCGCCCACACGCTCAGATTGCCCTCAAACCCCCCCTTATCGATTCGCCAGTGCATTATTTACATCCGTTCTTCCCTGTAATAACCCACTGATCACCTGTCAATCACCCCCTGTCACTGCCACCCATCAATCACCCCCTGTCACTGCCACCCATCAATCAGCCCCTAACCTGCCCCTTGCGGGCAATCTGATCACCCACCCACACCAATAGATCGCCCGCAGATCCGACATCAGATCACCTCCCAAATCCATCGTTTACATCTATTCTCTCCTCTAAACACCCACTAATTACCCATCAATCACCCATCAATCACCCCCTATCACCAGTGTGTCACCCATCAGATTAGACCCTTGCGGGCACCCAATCGCCCGCCCACACGCTCAGATTGCCCTCAAACCCCCCCTTATCGATTCGCCAGTGCATTATTTACATCCGTTCTTCCCTGTAATAACCCACTGATCACCTGTCAATCACCCCCTGTCACTGCCACCCATCAATCACCCCCTGTCACTGCCACCCATCAATCACCCCCTGTCACTGCCACCCATCAATCAGCCCCTAACCTGCCCCTTGCGGGCAATCTGATCACCCACCCACACCAATAGATCGCCCGCAGATCCGACATCAGATCACCTCCCAAGTGCAGTGTTTACATCTCTTCTCTCCTCTAAACACCCACTAATTACCCATCAATCACCCCCTATCACCACCTGTCACTGTTACCCATCAGATTAGACCCTAATCTGCCCCTTGCGGGCACCCAATCACCCGCCCACACCTCAGAACGCCCTCAGACCCCAGCCCTGATCACCTCGCTAGTGCATTGCTTGCATCTATTTCCCCCCTCTAATCACACCTTGAGACACCCATAAATCACCTCCTGTCACCCCCTAGCACACCTACCCATCAGATCAGGCCCTAATTTGCCCCGTGTGGGCTCCTGATCACTCGGCCAAACCCTCAGATCCCCCTCAGACCCCCTTCCGATCACCTCCCCAGTGCATTGATTGCATCTATTTTCCCCTCTAACCGCCCCCTGAGACACCCATCAATCACCTCCTGTCACCCCCCTAGCACTCCTATCCATCAGATCAGGCCCAATACATCCTGTCATCTAAGAGGCCACCCTGCTTATGACCGTTTCCACAAAATTTGCCCCCTCATAGACCACCTGTCATCAAAATTTGCAGATGCTTATACCCCTGAACAGTCATTTTGAGAAATTTGGTTTCCAGACTACTCACAGTTTTGGGCCCGTAAAATGCCAGGGCAGTATAGGAACCCCACAAGTGACCCCATTTTAGAAAGAAGACACCCCAAGGTATTCTGTTAGGTGTATGATGAGTTCATAGAAGATTTTATTTTTTGTCAAAAGTTAGCGGAAATTGGATTTTTATTGTTTTTTTCACAAAGTGTCATTTTTCACTAACTTGTGACAAAAAATAAAATCTTCTATGAACTCACCATACCCCTAACGGAATACCTTGGGGTGTTGTCTTTCTAAAATGGGGTCACTTGTGGGGTTCCTATACTGCCCTGGCATTTTAGGGGCCCTAAACCGTGGGGAGTAGTCTAGAAAACAAATGCCTCAAAATGACCTGTGAATAGGACGTTGGGCCCCTTAGCGCACCTAGGCTGCAAAAAAGTGTCACACATGTAGTATCGCCATACTCAGGAGAAGTAGTATAATGTGTTTTGTGGTGTATTTTTACACATACCCATGCTGGGTGGGAGAAATCTCTCTGTAAATGGACAATTGTGTGTAAAAAAAATCAAAAATGTGTCATTTACAGAGATATTTCTCCCACCCAGCATGGTTATATGTAAAAATACACCACAAAACACATTATACTACTTCTTCTGAGTACGGCGATACCACATGTGTGACACTTTTTTGCAGCCTAACTGTGCTAAGGGGCCCAAAGTCCAATGAGTACCTTTAGGATTTCACAGGTCATTTTGAGACATTTGGGTTCAAGACTACTCCTCACGGTTTAGGGCCCCTAAAATGCCAGGGCAGTATTGGAACCCCACAAATGACCCCATTCTAGAAAGAAGACACCCCAAGGTATTCCGTTAGGAGTATGGTGAGTTCATAGAAGATTTTATTTTTTGTCACAAGTTAGCGGAAATTGATATGTATTGTTTTTTTTTTTCACAAAGTGTCATTTTCCGCTAACTTGTGACAAAAAAAAAATCTTCTATGAACTCACCATACCCCTAACGGAATACCTTGGGGTGTCTTCTTTCTAAAATGGGGTCACTTGTGGGGTTCCTATACTGCCCTGGCATTTTAGGGGCCCTAAACCGTGAGGAGTAGTCTAGAATCCAAATGCCTCAAAATGACCTGTGAATAGGACGTTAGGCCCCTTAGCGCACCTAGGTTGCAAAAAAGTGTCACACATGTGGTATCGCCGTACTCAGAAGAAGTAGTATAATGTGTTTTGAGGTGTATTTTTATACATACCCATGCTGGGTGGGAGAAATCTCTCTGTAAATGGACAATTGTGTGTAAAAAAAATCAAATAATTGTCATTTACAGAGATATTTCACCCACCTAGCATCTGTATGTGTAAAAATACACTCCAAAACACATTATACTACTTCTCCTGAGTACGGCGGTACCACATGTGTGGCACTTTTTTGCACCCTAAGTGCGCTAAGGGGCCCAAAGTCCAATGAGTACCTTTAGGATTTCACAGGTCATTTTGCGACATTTGGTTTCAAGACTACTCCTCACGGTTTAGGGCCCCTAAAATGCCAGGGCAGTATAGGAACCCCACAAATGACCCCATTTTAGAAAGAAGACACCCCAAGGTATTCCGTTAGGAGTATGGTGAGTTCATAGAAGATTTTATTTTTGTTACAAGTTAGCAGAAAATGACACTTTGTGAAAAAAAACAATTAAAATCAATTTCCGCTAACTTGTAACAAAAAAAAAAAATCTTCTATGAACTCACCATCCTCCTAATGGAATACCTTGGGGTGTCTTCTTTCTAAAATGGGGTAATTTGTGGGATTCCTATACTGTCCTGGCATTTTAGGGGCCCTAAACCGTGAGGAGCAGTCTTGAAACGAAATTTCTCAAAATGACCTGTGAAATCCTAAAGGTACTCATTGGACTTTGGCCCCTTAGCGCAGTTAGGGTGCAAAAAAGTGCCACACATGTGGTATCGCCGTACTCAGGAGAAGTAGTATAATGTGTTTTGGGGTGTATTTTTCCACATACCCATGCTGAGTGGGAGAAATATCTCTATAAATTGACAATTGTGTGTAAAAAAAAATAAAACAATTGTCATTTACGGAGATATTTCTCCCACCCAGCATGGGTATGTGTAAAAATACACCCCAAAACACATTATACTACTTCTCCTGAGTACGGCAATACCACATGTGTGGCACTTTTTTGCAGCCTAACTGCGCTAAGGGGCCCAAAGTCCAATGAGCATCTTTAGGCTTTACAGGGGTGCTTACAATTAGGCACCCCCCAAAATGCCAGGACAGTGAACACACCCCACAAATGACCCCATTTTGGAAAGTAGACACTTCAAGGTATTCAGAGAGTAGCATAGTGAGTCCGTGGCAGATTTCATTTTTTTTTGTCGCAAGTTAGAAGAAATGGAAACTTTTTTTTTTTTTTTTTTCTGTTACAAAGTGTCATTTTCCGCTAACTTGTGACAAAAAATAAAATCTTCTATGAACTCACCATGCCTCTCACTGAATACTTTGGGATGTCTTCTTTCCAAAATGGGGTCATTTGGGGGGTATTTGTACTATCCTGGAATTTTAGCCCCTCATGAAACCTGACAGGTGCGCAGAAAAGTCAGAGATGCTTGAAAATGGGAAAATTCACTTTTGGCACCATAGTTTGTAAACGCTATAACTTTTACCCAAACCAATAAATATACACTGAATGGTTTTTTTTTTATCAAAGACATGTAGCAGAATAACTTTCGCGCTCAAATGTATAGGAAATTTTACTTTATTTGAAAAATGTCAGCACAGAAAGTTAAAAAAGTAATTTTTTTGACAAAATTCATGTCTTTTTTGATGAATATAATAAAAAGTAAAACTCGCAGCAGCAATCAAATAGCACCGAAAGAAAGCTGTATTAGTGACAAGAAAAGGAGGTAAAATTCATTTAGGTGGTAGGTTGTATGACTGAGCAATAAACCGTGAAAGCTGCAGTGGTCCGAATGGAAAAAAAGGCTCTGGTCCTTAAGGGGTTTTATGACTGCAGTCCTTAAGTGGTTAAACAACTTTTCCATCAATTTTGTGGCCATTAACAGTCCCTGTAGGTTTAAGGGCCCGTTTCCACTTGTGCCGCACACGTCTGCGAGATGTGCGGCGGCACTTCCGAGCCTGCGGTAGGGATGGCCCAAACCTCCGATTTTCGGTTCGTGAACCTCGAACGCGAACTTCCGCAAAAAGTTAGGTTCATGCGAACTTTTCGAACCGCAATAGACTTCAATGGGGAGGCAAACTTTGAAAACTAGAAACATTTATGCTGGCCACAAAAGTGATGGAAAAGATGTTTCAAAGGGTCTAACATCTGAGTTTTTGCATGGCGGAGTGGGATTCACACCAAAAGTCCCAGGGAAAAATCTGGATTTGACGCACAGCAGCGGTTTAAGGGCAGAAATCACATTGCATGCTAAATTGGAGGCCTAAAGTAGGGATGATCGGAAAGAGCAAATTCTGTTCCGCCCGAATTCCGCCAGCGCTAAATTTCATCGCCATTACATTTCCGCGGAATTTTGCGAATTTCATTCCGGTGGAAAAACAAAAATCTCAATCTCTCTCTTCCTCCTTCTGTTGTTTAAACTTCTTCTAGGGGCTTTCTTGTGATAGGCGAACAAAATTCCGCATTCCGCCGGAATTACGCATCGTTCCGCAGAATTTCCGCTATAGCTCTATGGCAATTTTGTTCCGATGGAACGGAATCATCAAATTTCGTCCGGAATCGCGGAAAATAGAATTCCGCGGAACACGGTGAGCATCCCTAGCCTAAAGTGCTTTTAAAACATCTTGCATGTGTATACATCAATCAGGTAGTGTAATTAGTGTACTGCTCCACACTGACAGACCAAACTCACTGTGTAACGCACCGCAAACAGCTGTTTGTGTAGTGATGGCAGTGCTGGACTAGTGCGCTCCATGACGAGAGTCAGGGCTGGGCCGAGGCAGAGGCGAGAGAGGTTCCAACCTCAGGGCGCAGTGTAGGAGGGGACGCAGAACTCACTCAGCTATCAGTCCCCTATTGTGTTTGAAACAGAGAGAAATAAGAAAAGGGGATACATGGCAGTGACTGCAAGCCAGATAACTAGAGATTAAGGTGTTAGGGTCCCTGGGGCATCTCTTAGTCTAATAGCAATCAGTGTGTGATGGCTCGGGTGGGAGGGATGGAGGGGCGCACTTTGGTGTCTCACCCTTGGGT
This sequence comes from Hyperolius riggenbachi, assembly GCF_040937935.1. Lineage (NCBI taxonomy): Eukaryota > Metazoa > Chordata > Amphibia > Anura > Hyperoliidae > Hyperolius > Hyperolius riggenbachi. The sequence goes on along the minus strand of NC_090657.1, from coordinate 120,354,109 downwards.
GCTAGAGGACCTTGTCTCAGCTCTGAAGAGCGTGCAGGTGATGGCGGCTTTTCCAATTTGGTCGCCGGGCTGAGGTAGCTCAATGACAGAACAGTGACTGTCCAGCTGATCGAATTTGGTCTGTCCACAATGAAGCAACAACCTTATTATCTTGGGTGTGTCCCCCCGAGACGCTCATATAGCCGTCGGTCATTGCTTCATTGTGATACGCAAGCCCCTTCACAGCGGCAAGGTAACGATCACGAAGGGGAATTGACACATTTACAAGCCTTTTGTTTTGTTGTTGCAGCTGCAGTGCAGCCAGAAAAATTAAGCAGGGATGTACAAGCACCGGAAACATTATTAACATAATAATAAACTATCTCCATAAACTATCTCCATAAACATAAACTATCTCCAGGTTTTGGGCGCTCAGACGGTACAGGCTCAAGGCCTGTCTGTCTTTGTGGTGGTGTAGCCTCTCCAGATATGGAACCTTTGTGTACTCCCTCTGTAGTGATTGGTAGACAGTGAGTTTCTGGGAGTTCTTTATGTCACTTCTCCACTCCTCTAGGTATTGGTCCTTGCAGCTTTCTATCGTTCCTTTTATTTGGGCTTTTGTCAGCCTGTGTTGGTTGTCTTGGCTGGGCTGACTGTTGACGCTTTGTTTCAAAGCGCGTGGTATGGCCTCGCCACCCTGGCTCAGTGAGGCTTTATGGTGGTAAGTGCTGGGGCTGCTGCTCTGTATATGCGCCCAGTATGAGAGCGCCCTCTGTTGGATAGTCAGCCATAGTGGGAATACTGCCTAGCTCTGCCCATCAAGCTGAGTTCGAAGTGCTGCGATGGATTCGGAGAAGATACTTGCAAAACTCCAGATGGAAGATTTCTGTTGGGCTGGAGTCCCATTTTTATTGGTCAGGGTAGGTGCCCGGGCCCCATACCTCACTGCTATAGAGTAGGATTGGGGAGATGATGCTGTTGAATATCTTTACCCAGACTCTCACCGGTGGTTTTAGGTGGTAAAGTTGCCTTCTGATGGCATAAAACGTTCTACAGGCTTTTTCCTTCAGGGCTTCTACTGCTGGTTTAAAGCTCCCTGTTTGGTTAATTTCCAGCCCCAGGTAGGTGTAACAGTTAGTGGTCACCAGTGGACAGCCATTTAACTCTCCAGTACTGCCAGGCTGTCCTTTAGGCCCCTTTCTGTTGGGGAGAACAGCAGGAGATCATCGGCATACAGCAGGAACTTCACCTCAAGGTCATGCAGGCGGAGGTCTGGTGCTGGGGAGGATTCCAGGGCTACAGCCAGTTGGTTAATGAATATGTTAAAGAGCGTTGGGCTCAGACTGCAGCCCTGCCTGACTCCTCGACCCTGCTTGAAGAACGCACTTCTCTTCCCATCCACTTTCACACTGCATTGGTTCCCAGTATATGAACTCTTGATGACATCATAGGTTCTACCTCCTATTCCGCTCTCTAGGAGTTTTAGGAAAAGGCCTGGGTGCCACACCGAGTCAAACGCCTTCTTAAAATCCACAAAGCAAGCGTGTATTTTGCAGCGTGAGCTGTGGACATGGGTCTTGATAAGGCTGTGCAGTGTGTAGATGTGGTCAGTTGTGCGGTGGTTTGGCATGAACCCAGCTTGGCTTTTGCTGAGTACGTCTTGCTGTGTGAGGAAGGAGAGGATCCTTTTATTGATGATGCTGTTAAACAGTTTCCCCAGTGTACTGCTGACACAGATTCCTCTGTAGTTTGGTGGATCGTATCTGTCCCCATTCTTGTAGATGGGTGTTATGAGGCCTTCACTCCAGGCCTGAGGAAAGGAGCCCGCACTCAGGATAAGGTTGAATAGTCTTGCGAGTGCCTCATGTATGTCCGGGGGGCTGTATTTGATCATCTCTGGCAGGATGCCATCGGTACCGCTAGCCTTCTTACATTTTATCAGCTTTGTTCTTTCTCTTATTTCCTGCACCGTGATTGGTGTATCCAGAGGGTTTTGAAAGTCTTTGTCTCCTCCATGTCCTTCAGTTTTGTGGCTATTTGTTTCTGTTCCGGGGTTTGGGCATTTTCTGGGATGTCTTTATAGAGGTCCCTGAAGTAGTGGAGCCAGATGTGGTAGTGGAGCTAGATGTGGCCATTTTGGATGTGAAGAGGGCTTTTCTTGGGCTTTGTCCCAATATGGTTCCAAGTCTCCCAGAATGAGTTGTCTTGGAGGGAGTCCTCCAGCTGTTGGAGTTTGTGGGAGATATGGTTTTGTTTTTTCCGCCTGAGGGTGTCTTTGTATTGCCTCTGTAGGTGGTCATGGGCTTCCCTTAGGTCCCAGTTGTTGGGGTCTCTGTGATTTTGGCTAGAGGCTGCCCTCAGAGAATTACGTAGAGCTCACTGTCAAACCATTTTTGGGACTGTTTATTTGTGAATCTCTTAAAGTTGGTCTGCTTGAGGCCAGCAAGTACTGCCAGGTTATATAAGATGATATTTGACGCAGAAATAGAGACACAGAGAACCTCCGGTGAAGAGGATTTCAATTTGGCAGATGATGTTAAGCTAAATCTGGTCAGACTATTTAGGATTCATAAAAAAATTGCTTTAAAATTTGTGAGGAAAAAATGGGAAATTATAAGTATGGAAAGATACATAGAGAAAGCTATAAGCCCCAGGGGTATCAGAGAAAAAGTAATCCCAGCTGAGCATCTACAAACACTGCGAATGCTGCCTGAGTGGGAAACTCAGTGTAAAAATCACGGTATAAGGGTTATGAAGATATTTGTTAAGGAAGAACGTATTCAATTTAAAGATATTGAAAAAGAAATGGAAATTAGTATACAAAATCTAGATGTGTTTAAAGACAATGTTCACTTTGATGAACTAAATGAAAGGATGAAAAAGATGTAGAAAGGGAACAGGAAAGAGTAAAAAATATAAAAGAGAAAAAATTCCAACATGATGTTGATGACTACAAAAGAGGAGATATATTTAATCTTGGTGGAAAAAAATACAGCAGTAGATGCGGTGGAGGTAGACGGATAGGCTGGGGTGATACCACAAAGGAATCAGGAGGTAAATCCTCAGGAACAGATGGTGTGCAACGGAAGGGTATCTTAAAAGGTAAAAATCAAAATAGGAGTAGGAGTAGAAATAGATATAGACGTAATAAGAGAAAAGATAAGGAGTCTTTTTTTAGGAAAAGGACACGAAAGAGAGGCAAACGAGGAAAGAGGAAAAGGTGTAGAGATGAGAGCACTGAAAGGAAGTATGGGTCCCCTGCCAGTGGAATGAACACCATTTCGGATTAATTGGATGTAATAAATTTGTCTGATGAGGTGATTGATGAGAGTCAATTATCTCATTTAAAAAAAGGACTAAGTTTTTGCCCCAAGCAAGGAGGTTGCGAATTCGAGTGTTGTAAAGACGTACAAATGTTTTTGAGAAGAGTCCTCCTCAGTAGGATGTACATGTCCAGGGCAGCCAAAACATCAGAGGAGGTAGATCAGGTAGCCTCTCCCACTGATGTGGATGATATGGACCTTGACGCCCTCTTTGATGAGTTTGAGAATAATAACAATAACAATAATATTTATATAGCGCTTTTCTCCCTGGGGACTCAAAGCGCTGTGACCCTGCATTATGCAGTCTCAAAGGCTAGGTAAAAGAGGTGAGTTTTTAGCCTTTTTTTAAAGCTGTCCAGAGAGGGAGCCTCTCGTACTGATTTGCTTCTGTCTTCACAAAAGAAACAGCACTGTTGCAAACTACAGAGGCGGAAGAGTCTCAATCTTCTAACTGTAATATTAAATACTTAACGCAGGAAGAAGTGAAGGCAAGACTAAATAAATTAAAAATAGACAAGGCACCTGGCCCGGATGGCATGCATCCTCGGTTCCTAAGGGAATTAAGTTCAGTTATAGATAAACCCCTTTATCTTATCTTTTGTGACTCTCTTGCAACTGGCAGAGTCCCAGTGGATTGGCGTACAGCCCACGTTTTCCCATTATTTAAGAAGGGCAAAAAATCTGATCCAGGAAATTATAGACCTGTAAGTTTAACATCAGTTGTATGCAAACTATTTGAGGGGTTACTAAGAGATACTATACATGACTTCATAGTAGAAAATAATCTTATTTCTCAGCATCAACATGGGTTTACTAAAGACAGGTCCTGTTTGACTAACATGCTCAGCTTTTATGAGGTAGTGAATGCTAATATGGATATTGGGAATGCTGTAGATGTGATATACTTGGACTTTGCAAAGGCCTTTGACACTGTTCCCCACAAAAGTCTGGTGCAAAAGTTGAGGATGCAAGGACTGGGGAAGAGTCTGTGTTCATGGATAGGGAACTGGCTAATGGACAGAAAACAAAGAGTTGTGGTCAATGGATCGTACTCAAAATGGGAGACTGTTGGCAGTGGGGTCCCACAGGGGTCTGTTCTGGGTCCAGTGCTCTTCAATTTATTTATTAATGACCTAGTAGATGCAGTAGTGAGCAATGTTGCTATTTTTGCAGATGATACAAAATTGTGCAGAATCATCAACTCTCAGGAAGATAGTGTCATATTGCAACAGGATCTGGATAGGATGGCTATATGGGCACATACATGGCAGATGAAATTCAATGTTGACAAATGTAAGGTCATGCATTTTGGACGTACTAATGGTCTAGCACCATAAAAAAATAAATGGGATACAGTTGGGGACATCAAACTTGGAGAAGGACTTAGGAGTACTCATTGACAACAAGTTAAATAATCGTACTCAATGCCAAGCAGCTGCAGCTAAAGCTAACAAAATTTTGGGATGCATTAAAAGGTAAATAAATACTCGAGATGCTAGCATAATATTGCCCCTGTTTAACTCTCTAGTAAGGCCACATCTGGAATATGGAATTCAGTTCTGGGCACCACATTACAAAAAAGATATTGCAGTTTTAGAGCAGGTGCAGAGACGAGCAACAAAATTGATGCGTGGGATGGAAGGTCTCACTTATCGAGAAAGGTTAGATAAACTGGGTTTATTTAGTCTAGAGAAAAGACGCCTTAGAGGAGATCTAATTAACATGTATAAATACATCAGAGGGCAATATAATACCTTGGCGGGTGAGCTTTTTGTCCCTAGGCCTTCTCAAAGGACTGGAGGACATGATCTGTGCATGGAGGAAAAACGTTTTAGCCATTTATTTAGGAAAGGGTTCTTTACAGTTAGAGTGATTAAGATGTGGAATGCATTGCCACAGGAAGTAGTTATGGCAAACTCTATACCTGCATTTAAAGGGGGCTTAGATGCTTTCCTTGCGTTGAAAGACATCCATGGCTACAATTGCTAGGTAATGCCTAATGATGTTGATCCAGGGATTTTATCTGATTGCCATCTGGAGTCGGGAAGGAGTTTTTCCCTTTAGGGGCTAATTGGAACATGCCTTGCAAGGGTTTTTTCGCCTTCCTCTGGATCAACAGGGATATGTGAGGGAGCAGGCTGGTGTTGTACTTTATACTGGTTGAACTCGATGGACGTATGTCTTTTTTCAACCAAAATAACTATGTAACTATGTAACTATGATTGTGGAAGTGAGTTCCATAGAGTAGGGGCTGCGTAGGAAAAGGCCCGAGCACCAAATGTTAAGTGTACCCTGGGAATAACCAGCTTCATCTTGTTGGCAGAGCAGAGGGTGCGTGGAGGGGCATAAAGTTCCAATAGATCTGCTATGTATTTGGGTCCCATGTAGTGTAGAGCCTTGAATGTCAGCAAGCAGATCTTAAAATTGATTCTCCATTTTACTGGTAACCAGTGAAGAGTTTGCAGTACTGGGGTGATGTGTGAGTAGGGATGGTCGGAAATGCCAATTTCCGATTCCGCGGTAAATCCGCATTCCGCAATTGCCAAATACCGATTCCGCTTTCTGCTACCAATTTCCGCATTCCAATGCGGAATTTCCGCCGGAAATCGCGGAAATTCCGCCCGACTTTAACATCGATTTTCTCAAAAACTATAAGGTCTTTTTGAAAACTTTTTTTTGCATCTTGTTCAGGAGATTCTGCTTAATAAACCCTGAAAATTTGGTGTTTCTAGGACTTACGGGGGCTTTGCTATTAACCGCTAAATTCGGTGGATTTTTCCTGTAATGTAAATGCAGAAAATAGGCAGATGCAGATTTTCTGCATTTTACATTACAGTAAAAATCCGCTGACTTTAGCAGTTAAAGAGTAACTGTCAGGCTGCAGAAGCTAATTTAAACCTCTAGTCTCCTGTGTTAAACAGTTTAGAAGGAAGCCAAAAAGACATTACTGAAGATAAAGATCTCTCTTACCTTTGATGTATGCTTATCAGCAATGCTTAGACCTAAGCAGGACGCAAGCCGCATAACATACTGCAAAGCATTCTGGGGCCCTCCCCTCGGCTGCTAAGGAGAAGACGGGATCAAGTTTCAGCAGCTTCTAAAACTCAGTCCAGCCACAGCACAGATAAATCTCGGGGCAGCGTACACTGCAGGAGTCCGCTATTGTTCCTAGCCACATGGCTCATTAATATTCACTGCAAACTAGTGTTATTCAGTATGAGCTGTTCTGTGATCAGAAGCAGGCAGGACATGACGACACATTTGGCTTCACAAACATGGAACCTGCCATGAGCTGTCAGGAGCATCATTCTCTGCATATACTATATACAAATTCTGTGAAATCCAAACGTGGACAGTGAAATGCATATGTAATGTAAGTACAGCCAATCTTTAGCTACTGATATATGTGTTTATTTTCTCTGAGACCCTATACCTAACAGCTCCTCTTTAATAGCAAAGCCCCCTTAAGTCCTAGAAACACCAAATTTTCAGGGTTTATTAAGCAGAATCTCCTGAACAAGATGCAAAAAAAGTTTTCAAAAAGACCTTATCGTTTTTGAGAAAATCGATGTTAAAGTCGGGCGGAATTTCCGCGATTTCCGGCGGAAATCCGCCTAACGCACTTGCATTACCGATTTCTGCATTCCGATGCGGAAATGCAATTTCCGATCGGAATTTCGGAAATTGCATTTACGTGGAATCCGAATGAGCATCCCTATGTGTGAGCTGCGGGGGGCATTGGCTAGGAGTCTGGCTGCAGCATTCTGTACTAGCTGTAAGGGGCGCAGAACCTTTTCTGTAGATCCGATGAACAGGGCATTGCAGTAGTCTAGGCAGGAGGATACAAATGCATGAACCAGGGCAGGTAGGTCTTCAGCTGGGATAAGGTGTTTGATTTTCGCTATATTTCTTAGATGGAAGAAGGAAGACTTGACGACAGCTGATATCTGCTGTTTGAGTTTTAGATTTCCATCCAGGATCACCCCAAGGTTTCGCACAGAGTCTTTATACTGTACAGTATCTCCCCCAATTGCTAGTTTGAGGTGGTGAGCATTTTGAACTTTATCCATCATGTGTGGACCACCTACCACCAACACCTCTGTTTTGTCAGAGTTCATCCTCAGCCAGCTGGTGTTCATCCAATTTTGTAAATCCACTAGACACGCATTTATGGATGCTGATAGGTCTTGGGTGCCAGGCTTGAAGGACAGATACAGTTGTGTGTCATTTGCATAACAATGGTATCCTAGGCCATAGTTCTGGATTATTTTGCCCAGTGGGAGCATGTAGACTGCAAAGAGTAATGGGGATAGTACAGAACCCTGTGGAACTCCATAGGGAAGTGGCACTGGATTTGAGTAGTGTGTGCCCAGACATACTTGCTGTGTCCTGCCAGATAGAAAGGTCTGAAACCAGCTAAGAACAGTACCCCTTAGGCCACAGTAATTCTTCAGTCGCTGGATTAGTATTTCATGATCCACAGTAACAAATGCTGCAGACAAGTCAAGAAGAATCAAAATTGAGCAATCACCCTTGTCCCTTGCAGTAAGTAGATCGTTCATTACTCGGACTAATGCCGTTTCAGTGCTGTGCCTTTTCCTGAATCCTGACTGAAAAGTATCAAAGATGTTGTTATCTGTAAGCCTGGCTTCCAGCTGGTTGGCGACTACTTTCTCGATAACTTTTGATAGGAATGGTAAGTTCGCCACCGGTCTGTAGTTAGTTACAGAATCAGGATCTAGTGATGGTTTCTTCAAGAGGGGTTTTATGATCGCTTTCTTTAGTTCTTCTGGGAAAAGTCCACTTTGCAAGGAGCACTGAGTGATTTTGTGAAGTGCTGGCCTGATCAGCTCTGGGCACTGCATTAAGGATTCAGTTGGGCCAGGATCCAGGTCGCAGGTAGTGGGGCGGAGACTTTGAATGAGAATTCCAAAATCTTCTTCACTCAGATTTTCAAAGACTTGCCATGGTGGTACGGTAGTAGGCAGATGCAAAGTCCAGTGGTCAATTGATGTTGGTGTAATGCTGGCACGGATGGTAGACACCTTGTTTGTGAAGAAGGCAGAGAATTCTTCACACCTTTCCCTGGAGAATGTGGTTGGGGCTTTTAGGCAGGAAGGATTGCAGAGTGATTCCACTGTGTGGAAGAGTTGACCAGCTCTGTTGTTGGCTGTAGATATTTTTTGCGAGATAAAGTCTGATTTTTTTCTTGGTTATTGCTTGTTGGTATTGTCTGAGGTGTTGCATTAGGCTAGATTTGTGCTCCTCAGACCCCGATTTACGCCACTGTCTTTCAAGTCTGCGCCCTTTCTTTTTTAGATCCATGATGGTTTTGTCAAACCAATTAGCTTTCTGCTTTTTGGTTGCCGATTTGGTGCGCCATGGGGCAATACTGTCCAGTGTTTCATATATATCGTGTTGTTGTACTGGGTTACTAGAGTGTTTGGGTCCATTTGACTGTGGAGCAGATTTGTAAAATCCAGGTTGGCAGTTATCCTCTCCGGTGTTGATTTATTCAGGGGACGGATTTTGATTGTTTCTTTAGGGAGCTGCTTGATAGGGTGATGTTCAATAGTAAACTGTATTATGTGATGGTCTGACCACACCACTGGGGTTACTGTTATGTTACTAATGTCCATTCCAAGGTGGAACAGTAAGTCTAGCGTATGCCCTCCTCTGTGGGTAGCAGATTTTACAACTTGTGTGAAGCCTAGTCCACCCATGAGATTTATTAGTTCATTTGCATTTTGTGATTGAGTGTTATCAGCCCAGACGTTGAAGTCACCAAGGATGATCCATCTCGGATAAGACAGAGTTAGCATTGCCAGGAGTTCTGAGAATTCCTGTAGGAATGGGTCAGCATCTTTGGGGGGACGATAAACCACTAAAATTCTGAAGCCTTTACCAGCTGAGATCTGGGCACCTATACATTCAAAAGACTTTGTTGAGCCAACATTCAGGGCTCTGAGCTGCAGAGTTGTTTTGCCACAAATTGCTACACCCCCTCCTCTGCGGTCTTGTCTTCCCTCACTTAGGACTGAGTAATTGTATGGGATGGTTGCTTCCAATGTGGGGCCCGCATTGGCATCAATCCAGGTTTCAGTGATGCATGAAAAATCGCATGTCTGAATAAGGTCCGCAATAATGGCTGTCTTATTGTTTATAGAGCGGGCATTGCAGAGCAATGCGGTGACTGCATGGGGCTTAGCATTGGTGACTGGGTTCACTGCCGGGGTGTTACTGCATTTCTGACTAGGGTCATGGTAACTTCTGCTACTTTCAGCCTCTGATTTACAGTACACATCACTGGAGATCGCTGGAAAGTTCTTTCCCTTGAATGGGCCTGGGTCCCTGAAGTTGGACTGAGTCTGAGTGTGGCATTTTTTATGGGCCTGGCCACCTCTTTTTCCTCTGTGCGTTTTATTTAAAATCCCTAGAGATTGCGGCAAATTAGCTTGTTTTTTCCCAATGTGAGATGCAGCTCTTGATGGCCTGAGAGCTAGTAAGAAGCTGGCTGTATAGATTAACATTTCTCTTTGGGAAGGAATGGGTTAAGTAAGCTCTTCCTTTGATTGTTGTTGTTTATCAGTGGGGGGTAGACAAAAGCAAACTGCTGGTCTTGTGAATCTGCTAGGAGGTGTGAAAATTCCATTGATATGCAGAAACATGGGGCCTACTAAGGTTCACTTAGAAATAATGAGGATCAAGAGTCTCTGCACACTAGGCTGAAACCTAAATCCACATATATTCCACCTCTAAATAGTAATAAATATGCTTCCATGTTTCTAGACTTGGTTACAGAGGACTTGAAAAAGATGAATTGGAAGTAAAAAGATTTTGATAATCTAAGTGATAAAGAAAGGGAAGCTTTGAAACAATTACAAAATAATTACAAGATTGAGATAAAAAGAAGTGATAAAGGCGGGAATGTAGTCATAATGAAAAGAGAACTGTATGAAAAAGAAATAAGACGCCTCTTGGGTGATAAAATGACATATGAAAGGATTATTGATAACTCTTTCAAGGAATTGGTGGATAAAATTAATACTAAACTCATGTGGGGCTACCTTGATGGAGTCCTGACAGAGAATGAAATGAAGTTCCTTTTGGTTGATGACTTCACAATTCTTCCCTTTTTACATCCTGCCTAAAACACATAAAAATATAAAATCTCCCCCAGGACGCCCGATAGTTTCGGGTAACAAAGGCTCCTTGAGAAAATGTCACAATATGTGGATTTGAGGGTGAAAGACATTGTACAAAATCTACCCTCGTTTGTGATGGATACAAAAAATGTTTTGGCTGTGTTGGAAAATGTGCACGTTGAGGAGAATTGAATATTAGTGGGATTAGATGTTGAATCCCTTTTTACATCAATACCCAATAAAAAAGGCTTGGAGGCAATAACATTTTTTCTAGAAAGAAAATTTGGGAAACATAATGACCACAGTGAATTTGTCGTTGACCTTATGAAATTGATTCTTGACAATAATTTTTTTAAATTTAAGGGTTGTAACGATTGTGGGATATCTCCGTGTTCAGCGCACAAGGCGTGCGCTGACACGGCGGAAATTCTCAACAAGCGTATGAAGGGGGGAACGCAGCTTTGGTGCAAGCACCAGTAGAGGGCAATTCCCACCGGCAGATGGCGCTGTGGAGTGCAGACGAGCACAACCGCTGCACGGCCACAGATGCCAGATGGGGATTGTACAGATCAAGACAATGCGGGGCTGAACAGCCCTTAAAGAGAAAGAGCACAGGTACAGGATGAATGTGTTTTCACCAATCTAGTCGCGACCCTGCGACGGTGAACACACATCAGCAGAAACAAAAGTAGGAACACGATCGCGAGAAGGGCGATCGCCAGACGTGACACAAGACAGATCAGAACAGAACACGAGAGGAGCGAAGGCACAGCAAATGACAATGAGAAGTAACGAAAATAACAAACGCGAACACCGCACTCATTCGCAACAGCGAACGCGTTTACAGCGTGGTCTCCGCGTGTTAAGCACAACAGAGACAAGCACGCCTAACTAACCACCGACAGACAAACACGAAACAGAGAACGCGAGCGCTTGCTTAACGGTTACCTCACCAAGCCTACAGCAAGCGTTCGTATCAGACAAGACAGACAAACAGAAAACAGGAATAAGCTAGGAAGGATCCACAGCCGCTACCACTAGGGGCTAGTGCGATCCAAGCAAGACAGGCAGATGAGATAGCTGGTAGCAACCGCTGCTCCAGCTATACTCCAAGAAAACAGAACAGAAGGATCCACAGCACTAGCGCAAGGCTAGTGCGATCCAGGCAAGACAGATCAGAAGGATCCACAGCACTACCGCTAGAGGCTAGTGCGATCCAGGAAAACAGAACAGAAGGATCCACAGCGCTAGCGCAAGACTAGTGCGATCCAAGCAAGACAGATCAGAAGGAGCTACCGGTAGCAACCGCTGCCCCGGTTAGCACCCAGACAAACAGAACGATTTCCTGTCGGCCACCGCTGGGACAGGACAATCGCAACAGACAGACAAAACAGATATGCGATCTAACTGCACTAGGAAACTGCCTAGTACAGTTCCAAGATTTACTCTAAGATAACTTTAACAAGAAATAGCATGGCTGACATTCTAGCAGTGTTTCAACAAACCCAGAAGGAATGACCAGCAAAGGATTGTGGGTGATCCCAACCTTTATACTGCCAACAGCTAGATGATTTTCATAACCAATGTATGCAAATCCCTCAGCAGCAGAGCAGGTCTGGAACTTGCAAGACAAAGCCAGGTCTCTTATCCAGAGACTTGCATCCCTCAGACACAAGGAATGGTCAAACAGCTGTCTGCCTGTGCAGCCAGCTGAGCAGATCCTTACAGTACCCCCTCCTCTAGGGACGGATTACAGACGTCCCTCAGAACTGGTATTTCCAAAAAACACCAACTGAAGACTCATGAAGGTCGGGACAGCCCAACAAGGCCCAATTCCAGGGTCAGTCCAGCCGAAACCGACCTCATCAGAAGCAAAAGCCACCGATACATGCCCATCAGTACTACCAGTCTCAGTATAATACCCATTAGGACTGTGAATGCCAGAGAAGAAGCCATCGACACCCTCCAGACAATACCCACCACCTTCCAGGGACCGTCCGAAAATACCAAACCTGCCACAATACCTGTTCTAAGTGTCCCTTACAACACAAAAGCCACTGTTGATCTTATCCAGGGTACCAAGCAAAATTTCTCCCGGAATCTCACAGAACCTTTTGGAGCTCCACAGAGATCCCAAGAGGGCAGAACAATCACCAGGCTCACATGGAGAACTATCAAGCCCTCCTATGGAACCAATGACTATTCCGGATTCAGAATTACAAGGACACCCATCAAGATCAGGACTTTCAGGGACCACTTCTGGGCATGCAAGCAGGCAGGCCATATCAGAGCATGTCTCCACCGAGGAAGCATCTGAGCATGCTGGTAACCGAGGCACACTTGGGCTTTCTGGGTCACAGAGCACATTGGGGTACACCAGCACAGGAGAAACCTCAGGACATGTCGGGGAACTGCCAACCTCAGAGTCCGACACGACAAGACCAAAACCAGTACCGGGCAGAAAATCATCATGAGTGGAGGTCACAGGTACTGGTCTTTCAAAAGAAGACTCGGACGTAAATTCAGAATTTTCTGTGACTGTAATATCATCATTGACTACACATGAGTGAAGCTCCACAAGAGCTGCAAAGGTAGTCAGCACAAGAGCAATGCCTACCGAAGTGGGCAAAAATTCAGACGGATCTGGGGGGCAGGAGGTATCTCCTAGAAGTTCAGCACCCTTTAGGAGGGACTTGGAAACCTCCAAAACATCAACTAAGACCTCAGAAATGTCATTTTCCAAGTTTTCTATGAAGGATTCTGAACTATCCATGTTACAGGGCTGAACATTAAATACCTCCTGCAGGCAGGGCAGATGTCCCAGGAATGGTTCCACCATAAGCTGAGACTGAATTTCATCATCATGAGCGGGATGTACAGGAATATTTACTGGAACACACACTGACTCCCTAACTTCAATCTCACTGCACCCAGAATTCTGCGTAGCAGTCAAACTAGCTTGCAACTCCAAAACTGCAGAAAAACAGGTGAGAATAGCAGCAATACCTAGACGAGCCTCTAGGGACACTGCAGGAGATATTGTACAAGGCAATATTGACTTATCCAGAGTACAGGGTGGAGAGTCAGTACTTTCTTCAAAGCAAAAAAGGGACTCCAAAATGTCAGTGCGATTGGACATCATATTGTTATTCATGGTACAGGGCAGGCTCAGAGAAACCTTCCTTGGACACAGCAAAGATGCTTCAGAGTCAGATTCGCAAAACCAAAGTGCTGTCTCACTCTTAGACTCGGCTAACGATGTCGAATCCGAGGAGACAGAACGCAAAATTTGCGAATCCAAGATCGCTTTAGGTTGTGAAACTGACGCTTCCAAAGCGCAAACCTTCGCGATCTGTGGAGCAGACTGCAAGGCATTTAGGACAGAAACACTGGAGCAACTGTCATCAGGCAACAGGCCTTCACAGGTGTGAACAGAATGAGACATAGATTCATTTGCAAAAGAAGTGGCGACCACAACAGGAGAAACTTTATTAGACATATTAATTTTACTTTTGATGCTGCATAATTTAGGACTTTTCCCCATAGCAGGATCATAGATGGAAGATCTTAAAGATCTGTTTTTTGATGACAAAGGATCCCGTCTACCTTTGAGAGAAATGACACATTCATGTTGATCACACTTTGCAGGAACATCCGAGAAACAGGCATTAGATTGCACAGATTCAAACTGCACACAGTCAGGAGAGAACCTTTCAGGATTCGCACAGGAATCAACCACAAAGGTACACCCATTCATTTCAGATCGCAAGGTGTCCAAACTCACATGCTTTACCCCAGGAAGGCAGGAACAATCATTCGATAACGATGTCTCTCTATTGGAATCAATTGACTGGTGTGTGTGCAGGGTCGGACTGGGACACTGGGGGCCCACCAGAGAAATTTCAGCCTGGGGCCCACGTGCCCCATGATTTGCCGCACACATACCCTACTCTAGTGGTACCCATAACAGCATCACCTAGTTGCATAGTGGTCCCCCTCCCTCCCCTATACAGTCCCTTTTACTCTGTTTAGTGCTTCAGAAGATGTAAATGCTCTACAAATACATAATCATAATAATATGTAAGGACATTAGACTATAACTATGGTAGGATTAGATTGTGAGCTCATCTGAGGACAGTCAGAGACATGACTATGTACTATGTAATGTGCTGCAGAAGATGTCAGTGCTATATAAGTATATAATAATAATATGGTTGGATATTAGACTATGACTATGGTAAGATTAGATTGTAAGCTCCTCTAAGGATAGTCAGTGACATGACTATGTACTCTGTAAAGTGCTGCAGAAGGTGTCAGTGATATATAATTAGATAATAATATGGTAGGACATTAGACAGCAGTGTTCTCCCCAGGCTCTTTTAGGCAGGTGCTCCATCTGGCTAGTTTTGGTGAGCACCCGGCTGTTATCTGCTCACCTCCCCCTATGCTGTAAGCAGAGTTGCGCACAGAAGCATCGGCTCTGCATTCTCTCATCTTGCCCCACCCGGCTACTTTTTTCTGCCACCCGGCTGGAAAAAATTTCTGGGGAGAACACTGGACAGGCTATGGTAGGGATTAGATTGTGAGCTCCTCTGAGGACAGTCAGTGACGTGACTATGTACCCTGTAAAGTGCTGCAGGAGATGTCAGTGCTATATAAATACATAATAATAATATGGTAGGACATTAGACTGACTGTGGTAGGGATTAGATTATGAGTTCCTCTGAGGACAGTCAGTGACATGACTATGTACTCTGTAATGTGCTGCAGAAGACGGCAATGTTATATAAATACATAATAATATTAATAATGTGGTAAGACTTTATATTATGACTATGGTACGATCAGATTGTGAGCTCCTCTGAGGACAGTCAGTGACATGACTATGTACTCTGTAATGTGCTGCAGAAGATGTCAGTGCTACATAAATACATAATAATATGGTAGGGTATTAGACTATTATAGTAGGATAAGAGTGTGAGCTCCTTTGAGGACAGTCAATGCACTCTGTAAAGTGCTGCAGAAGACGTTCTGTTCAGGGAAAGCCAGAGTTCACAAAGAAACATTTAAATATCAGTTAGACTCTTCACTGAGGTTAAAAGCAGCATCTGAGCAGCAAAAAAAATTTAGCTCTACTTACCCGGTGCTTCCTCCAGCCCCTGGCAGCTACTATGTCGCTCGCTGCAGTTCCGGTGTCCTGGGATACGCTCTGTATTTTAGAAGCTGACCTCGCCAGGTCGGCCTCTACTGCGCCTGCGCAGAACAATCCAGACCATGTGAGCATGACTGACAGCAGCACTCGCACAGGCGCAGTAGGGGCCGATCTGGCGAGGTTGGCATCTGAAATGGAGCGGATCCCGAGACACTGGAATTGCGACGAAGCACACATAGGCTGTCAGGGGCTGGAGGAAGCCCGGGGTAAGTAGAGTTCATTTTTTTTTAGCTGCTTTGATGTTTTCTTTAAAGAAGTCATCAGGTAAAGTAAATGACAGCCCATTTACTTACCTGGGGCTTCCTCCAGCCCCTTGCACCTGACTGTCCCACGCTGACAGCTCCATTCTCTGCCACCGGGCCGGGGGTCCCTGCACAGTGCAGAGGCCGAGCCAGAGGTCGTCCTTACTGCACCTGCGTGAAGTGCCGCTGTCAATCAAGCCCACGTTGTCCACTGCGGACAACGTGGGCTGCCCACGTTGTCCGCTGCAGACAACGTGGGCTTGATTCACAGTGACCCTTTACGCAGGTGCAGTAAGGACCACCTCGGGATCGTCCTCTGCATTGTGCGGGGACCCCCGGCCCGGTGGCAGAGAATGGAGCCGGTGGCAGAGAATGACAGCGTGGGACAGTCAGGTGCATGGGGCTGGCAGGGCCGGCGCTACCATTAAGGCAAAGGAGGCAGCTGCTCCAGGGCCCCAGAGCTTGTAGGGGCCCCCAGTGGCTACAAGAGGAAATTAGCGTGGATCGGGGGGTTGGCCTTAGAGCTGCGCAGCCGCACTCGCGGCTATGCGGACTGCGCAGCCGCGGCCAGCTCCGCCGGACATCTTGGTACAGGCTGGGGAGCCCGACCCGGGCCGCGCGGTCGGGGACCGTTCGGGGGGCTGTGCAGCGGCGGGGACCAGGCGGAACGGCACGGAGGGCGCGGACGGCGTCCTCCGTGCCTAACAAGCTGAGCAAGGTAGCTAACTTTTTTAATTTTTTTTTTATGGACTTGGCCTCGTAAGTCCTTTAAAGGGACACTTAAGTCAAACAAAAAAAAATGAGTTTTACTCACCTGGGGCTTCCAATAGCCCACTGCAGCTGTCCGGTGCCCTCGCCATCTCCCTCCGATCCTCCTGGCCCCGCCGGCAGCCACTTCCTGTTTCGGTGACAGGAGCTGACAGGCTGGGGACGCAAGTGATTCTTCGCGTTCCTGGCCACAATAGTGCCATCTATGCTGCTAGAGCATATATCATATACCATATAGCAGCATAGAGGGTGCTAATGTGTCTGGGAACGCGAAGAATCACTCGCGTTCCCAGCCTGTCAGCGCCTGTCACCGAAACAGGAAGTGGCTGCCGGCGGGGCCAGGAGGATCTGAGGGAGACAGCGAGGACACCGGACAGCTGCAGGGGGCTATTGGAAGCCCTAGGTGAGTAAAACTCATTTTTTTTGTTTGACTTAAGTGTCCCTTTAAGGAGATCATTAGGAATAAGAGGAAAAAACTATTTTTCAAAAAGACCTTATAGTTTTTGAGAAAGTCGATTTTAAAGTGTAGAAGGAAAAAAGTATACTTTTAAATGCGGTAAATGTCACTTTTAGTAGCAAACCTAACGGTAGTGTAATTTTACATGCATCAAACAAAAGCGCAATAAATTTCCTGACGGGGTTTCCAGGGGGTCTATACGCAGCCGCAGCGCTTTGGCCAGGGATCACTATACAGCCGCAATATGGCTGTATGAAGATCCCTGGCATTTTTTCCTATTTTTTATGCTCATTACAGGATGTCTGTTCCGTAGTTGTGCACAGTGAACACATTGGAAACTTTTGGCTCAGCTCAGCATAGCTCAGTAACTTTGCAGGCACTGTGATTGCAACGTAATATGATCCTCCTGCACTCGGCACTAAACAGCTGCACTTATCTTTGGGAAATGCTTTCTTTCACTGTGCGACGTTTCCATTCAAGGTATACAGATGAACATGTAGGTGAAATATATGTAAAGCATGATTGCAGCATGTGGGTATTGTGTGCTAACAAACATTTCTGCTCTCTGCTCGTCCCTCCTCCCTTCTCTGTCCACTCCCTGCCCTCTGTCCATCTTCTCCCCTTCTCTGTGTGTCCACCCCCCTCCCCTTCTCCTGCCCTGCTAGTCATTTCAACCCCCGAATGCTTCGGTAGTAAAATGATCCGAGATTCGGATCAAAGATCCGGATCTTTTCAATGATCCGATTCGAATCATCCGGATCATTGAAAAGATCCGAACTTCCCATCTCTAATCTGTGTGCCTGTGAGTCATGTGACTGTCACATGACTCACTGCTTCCCTGAAGCCATCCAGGGCCCGTCTACTCATATTCCTGTGCCAGCAGCATTTTTCATGATGCGACTGCTGGCCAGGCAAAGTTCCTCCTTAGCCTCCACTAAGCCGCTGCTGGCTCAGACACAGGGAGTGCAGAGAGGAGAGGGGCCCACAACTTCACGTGACAGGTGACGTCATAGTGTTTTTTAAAAGGCCTACCGATCATTACATCGGCACTTCGCTGGGTCAGTACGAGCCTGTGTGTGTGCAACTCATCCAAGATCGTCTGCCAGACACACATCACAGGATCCACAAAACATTGGTCACACTCATCAGAATCTATCAAAGTGTACACAGAATTTATACAAGCGTTTAGCGTCTCTGCGCTTTCTGCGATGTAGAAATCGCAAAACGCCTTCCAATCAATCTTGAACTCATCGACCAACGCTCCAATTTCCCATGGAGCAAATGGGGGCTCAAACAACCCGGTATCTAAATAGCACTCATAAGGGTTGGGATCAGGAACATGTATAGACTTTCTTACGCCTTTATTATAGAAAATAATTCTGCCTATTATAGGATCCACAAATGCTTTTGCTTGGGGCAAGAAAACCTGAGACTGAGAAGTCTCTCTGGGTTCATCACATCCAGGCTTTACAGAAATAGTTTCTTTATTAGTAGTTGCTATGGGCAACGAATCTTTCCGCTGGGAAGCCTTCCTAGATTTTTTACGTTTAGACTTAGAAGCTTTGGATGGCTGCTTTTTGGATGAAGGTGAACTGTTAATGCAAATCTTTGCAGGCTGAGAGATTTTGCACTGAGTAGATGGAACAGCTGATTGAGCTGCCGACAACAACTCGTTAAGGGGGTATGGTAACTGAGGTAGTCTCAGCCAATTATGAATTGTAAAGGCCAAGAATTCCAGTGGTCTTTGACTCAGGGTGGTATGATCTAACACATCATAAGCCCACTTTAACATTTCGCCCCCAAACAGAATGTAGGCCATTTGGTGGGCCCAGGTAGGCACCGGGGTGCATTGGAATTCAGGATTCGCTAAAAGTTTAGTGCACTCAGACAAAAATTCATCAGCTGTTTCAGGTTCAAGATTTTTAAATCTCTTAAAGGTACAAGCGCCATATTCGGCAAAATCGCACAAATCGGAAATGCCCTCTACACTGGGAATTTCAGTTTGGCTGGTCATTCTGTAACGATTGTGGGATATCTCTGTGTTCAGCGCACAAGGCATGCGCTGACACGGCGGAAATCCTCCACAAGTGTATGAAGGGGGGAACCCAGCTTTGGTGCAAGCACCAGTAGGGGGCAATTCCTACCGGCAGATGGTGCTGTGGAGTGCAGACGAGCACAACCGCTGCGCGGCCACAGATGCCAGATGGGGATTGTACAGATCAAGACAATGCGGGGCTGAACAGCCCTTAAAGAGAAAGAGCACAGGTACAGGATGAATGTGTGTTCACCAATCTAGTCGCGACCCTGCGACGGTGAACACACATCAGCAGAAACAAAAGTAGGAACGCGATCGCGAGAAGGGCGATCGCCAGACGTGACACAAGACAGATCAAAACAGAACACGAGAGGAGCAAAGGCATAGCAAACGACAATGAGAAGTAACAAACGCTAACTAAACGGGAACACCGCACTCATTTGCAACAGCGAACGCGTTTACAGCGCGGTCTCCGCGTGTTAAGAACAACAGAGACAAGCACGCCTAACTAACCACCGACAGACAAACACGAAACAGAAAACGCGAGCGCTTGCTTAACGGTTACATAGTTACATAGTTACATAGTTATTTTGGTTGAAAAAAGACATACGTCCATTGAGTTCAACCAGTACAAAGTACAACTCCAGCTCGTCCCCCACATACCCCTGTTGATCCAGAGGAAGGCGAAAAAAACCCCACAAGGTATGGTCCAATTAGCCCCAAAAGGGAAAAATTCCTTCCCGACTCCAGATGGCAATCAGATAAAATCCCTGGATCAACATCATTAGGCATAACCTAGTAATTGTAGCCATGGATGTCTTTCAAAGCAAGGAAAGCATCTAAGCCCCCTCACCGAGCCTACAGCAAGCGTTCGTATCAGACAAGACAGACAAACGGAAAACAGGAATAAGCTAGGAAGGATCCACAGCCGCTACCGCTAGGGGCTAGTGCGATTCAAGCAAGACAGGCAGATGAGATAGCTGGTAGCAACCGCTGCTCCAGCTATACTCCAAGAAAACAGAACAGAAGGATCCACAGCACTAGCGCAAGGCTAGTGCGATCCAGGCAAGACAGATCAGAAGGATCCACAGCACTACCGCTAGAGGCTAGTGCGATCCAGGAAAACAGAACAGAAGGATCCACAGCGCTAGCGCAAGACTAGTGTGATCCAAGCAAGACAGATCAGAAGGGGCTACCGGTAGCAACCGCTGCCCCGGTTAGCACCCAGACAAACAGAATGATTTCCTGTCGACCACCGCTGGGACAGGACAATCGCAACAAACAGACAAAACAGATATGCAATCTAACTGCACTAGGAAACTGCCTAGTACAGTTCCAAGATTTACTCTAAGATAACTTTAACAAGAAATAGCATGGCTGACACTCTAGGAGTGTTTCAACAAACCCAGAAGGAATGACCAGCAAAGGATTGTGGGTGATCCCAGCCTTTATACTGCCAGCAGCTAGATGATTTGCATAACCAATGTATGCAAATCCCTCAGCAGCAGAGCAGGTCTGGAACTTGCAAGCACAGCCGTCTCAGCCATTAGGCAGCTATAAATTTTTGCCTAGGGCGACAGGAGGAGGGAAGAGCGCTGTTGCACTGAGTAGTGAGATAAGAAATGCCTCTCAGCTCACTCAGGGGTCAGATTACAACAGCAGCTAAAAGCAGCGCCTGACTCCACTCATAGCTGATTAATTCAGTTCCTTCAGCTCAATGATTCAAAGAACCACAGTACTGAATGAGTCAGTGAGAGAAGGCACTGGTCCCAGCTCACTCAGTTCCAGCTCACTCAGTCAGGGATCCATCGGAGTACAGCATCAGCTTCTGAGTCCTGACTGATTAAGTCAGTTCCTCTCTCTCTCTCTCTCTCTCTGCTACTGGTAACTCCGTGGATTTAGAGAGACTTAGTGTAGCAGCCAGGCATTGACTGCCCCCCAGGTCGCCTTTCATTCAGTGATTTAGGGCTGGTCCAGTGCCTGGTGTATTCAGGTTTGTTGTTGTAAGGCAATGTCAAACACTAAGCTAGCAGATAAAAGTGCAATTAGAGGGCAGGCAAGCTGGTAAATATACACAACATAATGCAGAGCTTGCCTGGAGGGTCTGTGGGAAAACATCTGTCTGGTCTCCCACCATTGTTAAAATGACTGCCTGTGCAGATAAGGTGTTAAACAAGTGGAAAAATGTTGACAGTCCCTACACTCGAGGAGGGCTGCTTTCTGACTTGTGTGAGAGACCGCCAGGGACAGGAATCCTATTACAGGTAAGTAGTCTCTGTGTAATGTAGGATTGCAATACAGATAAGCTCTCTGCTCCATCTCAGGCTATTCTAAGTTTCTCCACTTCGCCTCTCTCTGGGCTACTGCACGACAAAATCGCAATAGCAATCGCTAGCAGTTTGCGAATGCGACTTTGTGAAGCGATTTTTGAAAGAATCGCTCCAAAAAATTAGAAAAAATCCCAACGCTGCTGTGGGAACACCGTCATAGGGTGACAATAGCCCAGCGCTTTTCAAGTCACTGTCAATTTGAAAAGCGCTCAGAAGCACTCTTGGTGTGCACCAGCCTCCTTCATTCACCTTTGTTTTCCTCTTTCCCTAGTGCTGGCTGGCTGTGTCTTCTTGTCATACAGGAAAGCTAAATAAAAGTGCAATCCTGGTGAGGCAAACATCTTCTTCGCTCTCTTTCAGCTTTTCTCTCCTCGTTATTTCTCTGCATAAGGGCTCAGACACACTATAAGGTAGCGAAAGCAGGGATTAGTAGAGATGGTGGTGAAGGGGAGGACATAGGTGTGTGTATGTGTGTGTGTGTGTGTGTGTGTGTGTGTGTATAGTGTAGTGTGCAGTGTGCGTGTGTATAGTGTGTGTGTACTGTGCGTGTGTATAGTGTGTATATAGTGTGTACTGTGTGTGTACGTGTGTATAGTGCTGCATAATAGGTTGGCACTTTATAAATACAATAAATAAATAAATAATAAATAGTGTGTGTGTGTGTATGTATAGTGTGTGTGTGTGTATGTATAGTGTGTGTTTGTTTGTATAGTGTTTGCGTGTGTATAGTGTGTGTGTAGTGTGCGCATGTGTATAGTGTGTGTGTATGTATAGTGTGTATGCGCGTGTGTACAGTGTGTGTGCGCGTGTGTGTGGTGTGTGTGTGGTGTGTGTGTATAGTGTGTGTGCGTGTGTGTACTGTGTGTGGTGTGTGTGAGTGCATGCCGCAATAAGTATATTTTATGGTGAAACGCTCTGCTGCATTACAACTATTTTCTGGTGAACCCATGCCGCAATAAGTGTATTTTCTGATTTTCTGGTGAAACGCTGCTGCATTATGATTATTTTTAGGGGTTTTGGGGGTGGGGGGAATGGGGCTGGGGGGCAATCACGGAGGGGGTGGGGGGTGGGCACCACAGAATTTCTCGCCTGGAGTGACAAAATGGCTAGAGGCACCCCTGCTTGCAAGACAAAGCCAGGTCTCTTATCCAGAGACCTGCATCCCTCAGACACAAGGAATGGTCAAACAGCTGTCTGCCTGGGCAGCCAGCTGAGCGGATCCTTACAAGGGTGAATTGTACCGACAAAAGAGGGGTGTCACCATGGGTGCGGCATGCTCCCCGACCTACGCCTGTCTCCACCTAGGTTACTGGGAGAAGGCGGTCGTGAGACCTATGATAGGCTACCGGGAGCATGTCGCGCTATGGTTGAGATTTGTGGATGATATACTGGTCTTATGGCGGGGCACCGAATCTGAACTACATTGCTTTGTTAATGATCTAAATAAAAATAATAGTAACATATTCCTGACATTCACTTCTGATACAAAAGAAATCTCTTTCTTGAATCTGAAGATCTATAAGGGTGGAAATAAACTATGTACAAAAACTTATCGTAAGGAAACAGCAGGGAGCACTCTGCTCTCAGCCACGAGTTTTCATCTACCCTCACAAAAGTGGGCAGTTCCCAAAGGGCAATTTATGCGGATTCGCAGAAATTGCACAAAACGAGCAGACTTTGAAAAAGAGGCTGATGATTTAAGGGGTAGGTTGAGAGTAGTGTTGGGCGAACACCTGGATGTTCGGGTTCGCGAACGTTCGCCGAACATGGCCGCGATGTTTGGGTGTTCGCGCCGAACTCCGAACATAATGGAAGTCAATGGGGACCCGAACTTTCGTGTTTTTTAAAGCCTCCTTACATGCTACATACCCCAAATTTACAGGGTATTTGCACCTTGGGAGTGGGTACAAGAGGAAATTTTTTTTTAGCAAAAAGAGCTTATAGTTTTTGAGAAAATCGATTTTAAAGTTTCAAAGGGAAAACTGTCTTTTAAATGCGGGAAATGTCTGTTTTCTTTGCACAGGTAACATGCTTTTTGTCGGCATGCATGAGGACAAGAAGCGTGCGGATAGCAATTTGCTTTTTGTCGGCATGCAGTCATAAATGTAATACAGATAAGAGGTTCCGTAAAAAGGGACCGGCAACGCTAACCCAGCAGCAGCACACGCGATGGAACAGGAGGAGGCGCAGGAGGAGAAGGCCACGCTTTGAGACACAACAACCCAGGCCTTGCATGCGGACAAGAAGCGTGCGGATAGCAATTTGCTTTTTGTCGGCATGCAGTCATAAATGTAATACATTTCAATAAACAGGTTCAATAAACAGGGACCGGAAACGCTAACCCATCACAGATGTTCATTGTTCATGTTACTTGGTTGGGGTCCGGGAGTGTTGCGTAGTCGTTTTCAATCCAGGATTGATTCATTTTAATTTGAGTCAGACGGTCTGCATTTTCTGTGGAGAGGCGGATACGCCGATCTGTGACGATGCCTCCGGCAGCACTGAAACAGCGTTCCGACATAACGCTGGCTGCCGGGCAAGCCAGCACCTCTATTGTGTACATTGCCAGTTCGTGCCAGGTGTCTAGCTTCGATACCCAATAGTTGAAGGGTGCAGATGGATTGTTCAACACAGCTACGCCATCTGACATGTAGTCCTTGACCATCTTCTCCAGGCGATCGGTGTTGGAGGTGGATCTGCACGCTTGCTGTTCTGTGGGCTGCTGCATGGGTGTCAGAAAATTTTCCCACTCCAAGGACACTGCCGATACCATTCCCTTTTGGGCACTAGCTGCGGCTTGTGTTGTTTGCTGCCCTCCTGGTCGTCCTGGGTTTGCGGAAGTCAGTCTGTCGGCGTACAACTGGCTAGAGGAGGGGGAGGATGTCAATCTCCTCTCTAAAGTCTCCACAAGGGCCTGCTGGTATTCTTCCATTTTGACCTGTCTGACTCTTTCTTCAAGCAGTTTTGGAACATTGTGTTTGTACCGTGGATCCAGAAGGGTATAAACCCAGTAATTGGTGTTGTCCAGAATGCGCACAATGCGTGGGTCGCGTTCAATGCAGTCTAGCATGAATTGAGCCATGTGTGCCAGAGTCCTGCCAGAATCCTCATCATCCTCTTGTGAGCGTTGTGATAGTTGTTGTGATGCATCATAGTCGTCACCTTCTTCCTGGTCTGCTTCTGCTGACCATTCGCGCTGAATTGTGGAAGTCCAACGTGCACCGCTCTGGCCCTCGTCAGTGGTGGCATGAAATTCCTGCTCCAACTCCAGCTGTTCCTCCTCCTCTTCTTCGTCATAGCTGCTGGGGCCAGCATTTCCTAAAGCAGATGGCCTGATGTTGGTATCATCACGCTGATCGTTTTCTCCTTCAGATTCCCCCAGTTGCATCATGACAGCTGTTTCCTTGATTTTCAACATTGACTTCTTCAGTAAACACAGCAGTGGTATGGTAATGCTGACTGAAGAGTTGTCACTGCTCACAAGCAACGTGGATTGCTCAAAATTTTGGAGGACTTGGCAGAGGTCCAACATGTTGGCCCAATCGGATCCACAGAAGCTTGGCAGCTGTCCGGATGCGCCTCGGTACTGCGCCGTCATGTACTGGACCACTGCACTCTTCTGCTCGCAAAAGCGGGCTAGCATGTGGAGCGTAGAATTCCAGCGCATAGGGACATCACACAGCAAGCGATGGTGGGGGAGATTGAAGCGCTCCTGCATCTTGGCGAGTGCCCCCAAAGCAGTACTGGAATTTCTGCAATGTTTAGCCACTCATCGCACCTTCAACAGAAGATCGGCCACGCCTGGGTATGTCCTCAGGAACCGCTGAACTACTAGGTTCATCACGTGCACCAGGCAAGGGATGTGTGTCAGCTTAGCCAACCTTAAAGCGCGAATGAGATTACTCCCATTATCACACACAACCATGCCCGGTTTCAGGTCCAGCGGTGCCAGCCACAAATCCGTCTGTTCCTTTATTCCCCTCCAAATTTCCTCCCCTGTGTGCTGCTTATCCCCAAGGCAGATCAGCTTCAGCAATGCTTGCTGACGCATGCCAACAGCTGTGCTGCACTGCTTCTACGATCCTACTGCTGCTGGGTTAGCGTTTCCGGATGAGGTACAGCTTTGAGATGCGTTGGAGGAGAAGGAGTCAGAGAGGTAGCTGCTGCTGTTGTTATCCAGTGGGAGGGACGGCGGTGCAGCTGTTTGCGGCGTGGGCAACACCCGCGCCGTAGCAGGTGAGGAATCGCTGCCAGGCTCCACAAGGTTCACCCAGTGCACGGTAAGGGAGATGTATCAACCCTGGCCGAACGCACTCGTCCAGGTGTCAGTGGTGAGGTGAACCTTGCAGGCAACGGCATTCTTCAAGCTTCGGGTTATTTTGCTGACCATGTGCTCATGCAACTCAGGCACTGCAGAGCGCGCAAAGTGGTAGCGGCTGGGAACCACGTAACGTGGGATGGCCACTGACATCATGCCCTTGAAGCTGTTTGTCTCCACCACTCGATATGGCAGCATTTCGCAGGCCAGAAGCTTGGCTATGCTGGCTGTTAGTGCCACGGCCCGGGGGTCATTTGCTGGCAATTTCCTCTTGTGCTCAAACATCTCCGAGACAGACAACTGAACCGTAGGGCTGCACACTGAAGGGCTGTTGGTTGTTGTGTTTGATGAAGACTGGGAGACCTCAAGAGCACTATTCCGGAAAGTGACAGTGTCAGCGTCGTCTGATGTTTGTGAATGTTGTTGTGAACCACACAATGGCTGGGCTACTGCTGCTGCTGAGGAGGGTCTGGTGGTGAGTCTGGTGACCCCAAGGGAGGCAGTGTTGCTGGTACCCTGTCCTGGCGCCCACAGAGTGGGATGTTTGGATACCATGTGGCGGGTCATGCTGGTGGTGGAGAGGTTGTTAATATTTTTTCCCCTGCTCAGGCGGGTCTTGCACACCTTGCAAATCACCATGGTACCATCCTCACTGCATTCTTCAAAGAAAGGCCAGACTTTGGAGCACCTGCCTTGCTGGCGATTTCTGTTTGTGCCTCTTTTGCGTCTCACTTGAACTTCCACGCTTGTGGTGCCTGAAATTTCGCGCCGCCTACCTTGTGGCACAAGGCGAACTCGTGCAGCAGTGGGTTCTTCAACAGACTCATCTGTGCTGCTGCTACGACGGCGATGTTCTCCTTCACATACAAAATCTGGATCTCTGTCAACATTGTCCATACCCTCCTCCTCTTCCATCTCCTCAAACTCGTCATATGTGATTGTGGGCCGCCGCCGTGGAGTAGAGCTCCCCAGAACAACCTCTGTGCAGCTCACTCCAACGTCATCTTCCAGATCTTCTCGGCCGACCTCCTGCAATTGAAACCCCTCCTGCCCAACTTGCTCTGGGATTTGGGTTTCAAAGTCCTCGGACTCGCCTTGCATTTCAGTGCGCGGTGCATTCCCCACACTAAATGGTTGTGAATCCGGGCACAAAATTTCTGGCTGTTCCATTGACCTTTGAAAGGTGGAAGTTTATTGGGCTGGGAATAGCTCCTGCGAATACCCCATTGTGTCCTGAGGAAATTCTTAGGACCGGTTATTTGGCAGTTGTGTGCGTGGTGTCGCTGCCGGTTGTGTCAGCTTTGTGCCCACTGGCTCCTTGTAACTGGCTGAGGACTCGGACCTCGTGCATGATGTGCTGGTGCTGCTTAACCCACTGCTGGACGCTTGAGAGGTCATCCAATTAATTATCTTGTCCTGTTCTTTTGGATTTGTGAGGGTTGATTTCCTGGACAACATGGGCGGTATTGAGTGGGTTTTCTTCGGTGCTCCACTGTGGCCTGTACGTGAACCGTCAGGGGAAACACCTCTTCCCTTGCCCCTCCCTCTTTCACAGGATTTCTTCTTCATTTCACTTATCCTTAAAGTACACGCTGACTGGCAGCAGTACAGTGGCAGTACAGAAATGCTATACAGTGGCGGGTGAGCGGTGTACTACTATTCCCAGCAGCGACACAGAGCACAATGCTATACAGTGGTGGGTGAGCGGTGTACTACTGTTCCCAGCAGAGACACAGAGTGGCAGTAAACACAATGCTATACAGTGGTGGCTGAGCGGTGTACTACTGTTCCCAGCAGCGACACAGAGCACAATGGTATACAGTGGTGGGTGAGTGGTGTACTACTGTTCCCAGCAGCGATACAGAGCACAATGCTATACAGTGGTGGGTGAGCGGTGTACTACTGTTCCCAGCAGAGACACAGAGTGGCAGTAAACACAATGCTATATAGTGTGGCTGAGCGGTGTACTACTGTTCCCAGCAGCGACACAGAGCACAATGCTATACAGTGGTGGGTGAGCGGTGTACTACTGTTCCCAGCAGAGACACAGAGTGGCAGTAAACACAATGCTATACAGTGGTGGCTGAGCGGTGTACTACTGTTCCCAGCAGCGACACAGAGCACAATGCTATACAGTGGTGGGTGGGTGAGCGGTGTACTACTGTTCCCAGCA
This sequence comes from Hyperolius riggenbachi, assembly GCF_040937935.1. NCBI lineage: Eukaryota > Metazoa > Chordata > Amphibia > Anura > Hyperoliidae > Hyperolius > Hyperolius riggenbachi. Next base: position 120,326,127 of record NC_090657.1, on the reverse strand, counting down.
GCGACACAGAGCACAATGCTATACAGTGGTGGGTGAGCAGTGTACTACTGTTCGCAGCAGAGACACAGAGTTGCAGTAAACACAATGCTATACAGTGGTGGCTGAGCGGTGTACTACTGTTCCCAGCAGCGACACAGAGCACAATGGTATACAGTGGTGGGTGAGTGGTGTACTACTGTTCCCAGCAGCGATACAGAGCACAATGCTATACAGTGGTGGGTGAGCGGTGTACTACTGTTCCCAGCAGAGACAAAGAGTGGCAGTAAACACAATGCTATATAGTGTGGGTGATCGGTGTACTACTGTTTCCAGCAGCGACACGACTGGGGGGACCCTGGCTAGCCTGGCTGGAGAGAGAACTACCCTGCCTGCCTACCCAAAGCTAAACCCACAGACAAATGGCGGAGAAATGAAGTGGATCGGGTATTTATTTACCCGAACCACGTGACCCGTTCGAGCCAATCAGAGCGCGTTCGGGTCCGAACCACGTGACCCGTTCGGCCAATCACAGCGCTAGCCGAACGTTCGGGGAACGTTCGGCCATGCGCTCTCAGTTCGGCCATATGGCCATCAGGTGTTCGGCCGAACTTGAACATCACCCGAACAGGGTGATGTACTGCAGAACCCGAACAGTGGCGAACACTGTTCGCCCAACACTAGTTGAGAGCTCGTGGATACCCTGAAAAGAAAATTGAAGAGGCATATGAAAAAGCATCAGGAAAGAGTAGGAGTGAACTTCTAGTGGTTAATAACAAATTTGGAAAGAAATATATGAGAGGTTACCCTTCTGGTTGCACACGTATGGTTACTACTTATGGTTCCCACTATCAAGAAGTAAGGAATATCCTAGGCAGGCACTGGCATTTGCTTGGTAGAGACCAGCTCCTAAGGGATATAGTGGGTGAGTACCCACATACTGTCTGGCGGCAAAACGTTGTAGAAATTTAAATGACTTGTTGGTGACAAGTGATTTTGGTTACAAATGCAAGAATAGAGGTAGAAGGAAATGGAAAAAGGGAATGAACAGATGTGGGAATTGTGATAGCTGTCCCTATGTACAGAAAAGTGATGTATTTCACAATCAGGATAAAACAGAAAGTTTTTTTGTAAATGATTATATATCCTGTTCAACAGAAAGGGTTATCTATCAATTACGTTGTAGTTGTAACAAAATTTATATAGGTAAAACCCATAGGATATTAAGAAAAAGAATTCAAGAACATATTAATAATACCCTGAATAAGGATGAGAAAAACCCAGTAGCAATGCACTTTCAAAAGGAACATAATTCTGACCCTAATCATCTAAGGTTCATGGGGATTTATAAATTAAATATAAGCTCACGCAGAGGCGATTTTGACCAGGAAATTCTGAAGAAAGAATCCTATTGGATATATTAATGTATTGCCATGCAGCCAAAAGGACTAAATAGCGATATGAATCTGAAAGTATTTCTCTAATCTACCACTGGAGGGAGTAAGGACTCTAGATAAAAAATCCTGCCTGTTTTTAACACATTCCATCGATGTCTACGGATCCTCACCTATGTGTATAAAAGTAAGAGGAGGATCCGTGACGTCACGTCTGAGGAAATCCGGATACGGGTGAAACGCGTCACGTGGGCTGTAGCCATGTGACTGGCTGTCTCCATTGCCTCCACCTGCTCCCAGACAGAAAAGGACCGCAGCGCGGCGCTTCCATGCGCACGAAAGTACACCGCCAAGGGGCATGCTGCGAATCCAGTTTTGCTAGCTACACAGCACCGGCAGTACCCGCCCCAGAAGCCAGACGCCATACAATTAGGACGCGTGAGTCCCGTCATGTGCCGGTCTGCAGACTTACCTAGTCCGGTACGCGAATGGCAACACTAGCCACGCATTTAATGAGGGGTATTTAGAGGCATACTTCCCCGCTTGCCATACTACTGCTATCTACTGCTTAACGGCTGCAACCGCTTATATGCTGCATGGAGATACTGCTACTGTCGCCTGACTTACTGCATTGTGAGCATTAATTACACGCTATCAAAAGGGGGCCATGAAGACAGAATTACATTATATGGACATTAGGAGTGCACTCCTTCAGTACAGGGTCCTTTGCTCAGAAATGCTTATAGCCAATTTTTGTTTTTAATGGGAGAGTTCAATGTATTTTTTCATCTGTGTGTATTTATAATAAGGTTTTTATGATTAATAGAGGCTCCCTAAAATACTATTTTTTTTTATATAAGATGTTGCTGAAGTCCTTCACTGCATGGTTGACACCTTGTTGGTTTGGTTCATATAGGTTGGTATGAAAGTTTGTCAGCAGTTTTTGGATTTTGGCAGTGTTGGTCATGTTGGTGAATTTGATGGCAGACTCTTTGGGCCATTTGAAGGATGGTGGCAGCTTGTAGAGACCGGTCTGGTGAGGCTGCTGTGTGGTTGGTTTATTGGTGGATTTCAGGTACAGCAAGATTTGGCTGTGGTCTGACAGGTGTGTTTCAGGGGTGACTATGAGGGCATTGATGTTTATGGGGTCTGTGACAGCATAATCTACCACACTGCTGCCTACGTGTGAGTTCATAGTAAGAGTCCCAAGAGCGTCACCCCTAGTTCGCCCATTCATTATGTGTAGGCCGAGGCTCCGGCAAAGGTTCAATAGGGCTTTCCCACTTTTGTTTACTGTCTTATCGTAACTATTTCTCGCTGTCTGTATTGGTTCCTGGTAAGAGCTCTCCCCTCCAAGTATGTATGTGTTTCCCTCAGAAGTCAGATAGTCTGTGCCTGTTCTGGCATTAAGGTCTCCATAGATGAGTACTACTCTGCCCTGAGACTAGAAGTGGCTGGCTTCTCTTTGTAGGTTCTCATTGATGTCAGGTTTGTAGTAAGGGGACTCTGTTGGGGGGATATATGCTGCACACAGGTACATGTCGGACTGAGAGGTTAGGATGGAGCTGTTTATTTTGATCCAGATGTGGCTGTCTCCTCGTTTGATTGCTTTGATGTGCTCTGTAAGCTCCTCCTTGTATCAGATTAGTATGCCTCCTGAGCAGCGGCCCTGTTTAATGTTCCTGTTTTTCTGGGAAGATATAGAGAATTCCCGGTACCCCATGGGTACAAAAGATTCATCCTCTGCTCGGGTCCATGTCTCCAGGAGGATTTGGATATCAATGTTTTTAAAATGGACCCAAATTAAAAATACAAGATTTCAGATATAAAATCTTTTTTCTAAATTATAATAATAAACAGCAGCCTTTTTTCAGCTGCATGATGACAAATATAAACTATTTTACATTTATTGGAGGAACCCCTCCCTTCCTTTCATATTGCCTGACAGAATCCGGCAAATAAGACCTCTGTTACTTGTTCAATAGTTGAACTGATGATTTTGATGACATGCATCCCTGGAAAGAGTCTCCTTATGTCCAGGTATTTTCCATTAGAGTCCATAACCAGCACAATGTCAGGACTGCGAGGTTCATAGGAGCTATTTGCTTGGTGTTTAGGCTTGGGCTGTGGGTTGTTGGGTGAGGCTGTGTTGGCAGTATTTGGGGAGGGGGCTGCATGGCTGTGATTATCACTGGTCTCTTGGGTGATTATTGCATCCTGTGCGTTGTGTGGAGCGTCTTTGGTCGGCACAGGTTTTGTGGGGGCCTTTGTGCTTTTTGTTGTCTCCTCTAACTTTTGTGGCTGTTTTAATATTTTTAATTTCCTGATCTCCTCTTTAAGTTGTCATTTTCCTCCTGTAGTTTTTGTAGGGAAATGTTGATATCATTTAAGGCTGCAGTGTGCTCAGCTTTCATCCTGGCTATTTCTTCTCTCAGTTGATCATTTGCATTTTTCACACCTTGGCTGCTTTTAGTTTCTTCCCTGAAAAGAGTGAAGTCTCTTTCTAATTAGGACAGACAGTCTCTGAGAGTCTCCAGGGATTGTTGTGAGGGGCCTGGTGCCTGGTCTTCTCTGCAGGGGGGCTGTTTCTGCTGTGTTGGAGTTTGGTCCTCAGCCTTATCTCTGGGAACAGAGATGATTTACAACCATTGTTTGTGTTGACAGAGTTTGTCTGGTTTTCTTAAAAGTTAATTGCAAGTTTTTCAATATCAGGATAAAGCTTTTCAAATATATTTACGGTAAGTAACGTTCTGCCCCCTGGATCAAGACACTGCCATTGTGGTATACAGTTACTATAAGTTTAGTAACTGCTGGGTCCTCCTTGTCTTTTATTCTGATTTGTCTCCCATTCGTGATACCATTTTTTTTAATGCTTTTTGGAATTTTTCACAAAGGCAGAATGCCAGGCTTGGATGTCACGTGTAAAAAAAATCTAGGGTTAGAGGAATAGTCAGCAAACAGAGTCTCTGGCATGCTTTTAGCTAGCTTTAATCTGGCTGGAAAGTGTAATGGTTAAGGGCTCTGCCTCTGACACAGGAGACCTGGGTTCAAATCTCGGCTATGCCTGTTCAGTAAGCCAGCACCTATTTCAGTAAGGAGTTTCTTGGGCAAGACTTCCTAACACTGCTACTGAGTGCACTCTAGTGGCTGCCTCGCAAGTGCTTTGGTTCCAACAGGAGAAAGGTGCTATACAAATTATAATTATTATTTCTTCTTTCTTTGCATCATTGCTTTTATTGCCAGGAGAGTAAACTATCTCTCGAGTGCCAGACCTCCTGCTAGATGTGCATCCTGACTTGCCTTTTGATCTGCTGGCTTCAATGTTCCCTTTGTGAATCCCTTGATAAACTTTTTCTTATTTCTATAAGTAATATTCAGCAGAAATGCCCTTGTTTTCTGCAAGTTTGGTCAGTTCTGGGGTTACTCTCTGCTGGTGTTAGGATCTGTTTGTTGCCTGGAGCTGGCTGCTGCTGCTTGTTGCTTTTTGTCTGAGTGACACAGCTTGTGTTTCCTTTTGGCACCCTCCGCTCTGCCAACAAGATGAAGCTGGTTATTCCCAGGATACACTTAACATTTGGTCCTTGGGCCTTTTCCTATGCAGCCCCTACTCTATGGAACTCACTTCCACAATCAGTATGAGAGGCTCCTTCTCTGGACAGCTTTAAAAAAGGGTAAAAACTCACCTCTTTTCCCTAGTCTTTAAGACTGCATAATGCAGGATCACAGCGCTTTGAGCTCCCAGGGAGAAAAGCGCTTTATAAATAGTATTGTTATTATTATAAGTGGTTATCTTCTCCATTCAGAGCATTTGTTTTTTAATCTTTTAGTCTTTTTATTCTTTAGACTTCAATAGGCTCCTCTGGCTTCCATGTTATGTCTTGGTTGTGTCCTTTGTGTCCTTTCAGTTGCCCATTACAAGGTAAAATTGGTAACGTTTCAGGAGCTCATGTTTAGTGCTGTCATTCTCTCTCTTTCTCTCTCTCTCTCTCTCTCTCTCTCTCTCTCTCTCTCATTCTCTCTCTCTCTCTCTCTCTCATTCTCTTTCATTCTCTCTCTCTCTCTCTCATTCTCTCTCTCTCTCTCTCTCATTCTCTCTCTCTCATTCTCTCTCTCTCTCTCTCACCACCCTACAACATAGACTAGGACCCAGTACATCCCGGGATACAATCCAAATCTGTTCAAGAAGGATACACAAAAGATACACAAAAGATACATAATATTAAAATCTCAGTTAAAGGTAGATCTACCTTTAACTGAGATTTTAATATTATGTATCTTTTGTGTATCCTTCTTGAACTGATTTGGATTGTATCCCGGGATGTACTGGGCCCTAGTCTATGTTGTAGGGTGGTGAGTAATGTATAATTATTATTCAATGAGCTTTGTGTCCACCCATTAGGACCCATTGCACCTGCGGGAAGGTATCCTTCAATGTTGCCTAATGGTGGGCGGTGATTCTAACTTCAATTAATTCTTACTGTTAATTTTCCCCTTTTCTTGGTGCCTAATGTGTAGTTAGCTATATGGCCACAAGATGGCATAAGTCCTAATGGCAATTAATGGACACATACATTGTGTCGCATTTATGATGTAAAACATGCGACGTCTGCGTTCCACGACGCGACGTCAGCTTTTGTGCACTCTGGCCTTAGTCCGGACATGACGGCAGTCGTAATCCGGAAGTAACTAATGGGGGAACTTAGTGCATACTACCGATGCGGCGTGCGTTACAAACAGTGGAAGCTGTACAGCCGCGGCTATCACCCGCCCACCATAACAGGTAAGATGGTATTTAGAGGCATACTTCCCCGCTTGCCATACTACTGCTATCTACTGCTTAACGGCTGCAACCGCTTATATGCTGCATGGAGATACTGCTACTGTCGCCTGACTTACTGCATTGTGAGCATTAATTACACGCTATCAAAAGGGGGCCATGAAGACAGAATTACATTATATGGACATTAGGAGTGCACTCCTTCAGTACAGGGTCCTTTGCTCAGAAATGCTTATAGCCAATTTTTGTTTTTAATGGGAGAGTTCAATGTATTTTTTCATCTGTGTGTATTTATAATAAGGTTTTTATGATTAATAGAGGCTCCCTAAAATACTATTTTTTTTATATAAGATGTTGCTGAAGTCCTTCACTGCATGGTTAACACCTTGTTGGTTTGGTTCATATAGGTTGGTATGAAAGTTTGTCAGCAGTTTTTGGATTTTGGCAGTGTTGGTCATGTTGGTGAATTTGATGGCAGACTCTTTGGGCCATTTGAAGGATGGTGGCAGCTTGTAGAGACCGGTCTGGTGAGGCTGCTGTGTGGTTGGTTTATTGGTGGATTTCAGGTACAGCAAGATTTGGCTGTGGTCTGACAGGTGTGTTTCAGGGGTGACTATGAGGGCATTGATGTTTATGGGGTCTGTGACAGCATAATCTACCACACTGCTGCCTACGTGTGAGTTCATAGTAAGAGTCCCAAGAGCGTCACCCCTAGTTCGCCCATTCATTATGTGTAGGCCGAGGCTCCGGCAAAGGTTCAATAGGGCTTTCCCACTTTTGTTTACTGTCTTATCGTAACTATTTCTTGCTGTCTGTATTGGTTCCTGGTAAGAGCTCTCCCCTCCAAGTATGTATGTGTTTCCCTCAGAAGTCAGATAGTCTGTGCCTGTACTGGCATTAAGGTCTCCATAGATGAGTACTACTCTGCCCTGAGACTAGAAGTGGCTGGCTTCTCTTTGTAGGATCTCATTGATGTCAGGTTTGTAGTAAGGGGACTCTGTTGGGGGGATATATGCTGCACACAGGTACATGTCGGACTGAGAGGTTAGGATGGAGCTGTTTATTTTGATCCAGATGTGGCTGTCTCCTCGTTTGATTGCTTTGATGTGCTCTGTAAGCTCCTCCTTGTATCAGATTAGTATGCCTCCTGAGCAGCGGCCCTGTTTAATGTTCCTGTTTTTCTGGGAAGATATGGAGAATTCCCGGTACCCCTTGGGTACAAAAGATTCATCCTTTGCTCGGGTCCATGTCTCCAGGAGGATTTGGATATCAATGTTTTTAAAATGGACCCAAATTAAAAATACAAGATTTCAGATATAAAATCTTTTTTCTAAATTATAATAATAAACAGCAGCCTTTTTTCAGCTGCATGATGACAAATATAAACTATTTTACATTTATTGGAGGAACCCCTCCCTTCCTTTCATATTGCCTGACAGAATCCGGCAAATAAGACCTCTGTTACTTGTTCAATAGTTGAACTGATGATTTTGATGACATGCATCCCTGGAAAGAGTCTCCTTATGTCCAGGTATTTTCCATTAGAGTCCATAACTGTGATGATTTGCTCAGCTGCCTGTGCAGACAGGCAGCCCTTTGACCATTGTGTAAGTTTGCATGCTGCAGGACTCTGGAAAGAAGAGTTTCTGTCAGTTTTGCAGCTTGTGCTTGCAGAGGAATTTGCATACGTTGTTATGCAAATTGCCTGGCCACATTCATTGGAGGCGTGTACTATAAGTACTATGTCTTTCCCACAATGCTTGGCTGGTCATTTCCCTTCCATGCTCAGTTCCTGATGGACACTGCTGGAGTGTCAGCCATTGCTATCTAGTATAGTTAATTCCTGGGGGTTGCTTTAGGCTCCCCTTCTAGCCCAGTCAGGTTGTATTATCTGTATTGCCTGTTCTGTCTTGTCTTGCCTGTTTGCCATTGTCCTGTCCCTATGGTGGTTGACAGGAAATGGTTCTGATCTATGTTCTTGGAGTATAGCTGGTGCAGCGGTTGTTACCAGCTATCTCTTCTGTTCTGTCTTCTGGGATCGCGCTAGCTACTTTGTGCTAGCGCTGGGGATCCTTCTGTTCTGTTTCCTGGGATCGCGCTAGCTACTTTGTGCGAGCGCTGGGGATCCTTCTGTTCTGTCTTGTCGGTCGCGATTGCGCTGTCACCAACGGCGGTTGATAGTGAATCGTTCTGTCTTGCTGAGATCGCACTAGCCGCTAGCGTTAGCGGCTGTGGATCTTTCTGATCTGTGTTCCTGCTTGGATCTCACTTGCTCTGGCGGAAGAGCGGTGGATCCTTCCTGCCTAGTTCTTGTTTTTCGTGTGTCTGTCTTGTCCGCTGCGCTTGCTACAGGCTCGGTGAGGTAACCGTTAAGCAAGCGCTCGCGTCCTCTGTTTCATGTTTGTCTGTTTATGGTTAGTTAGGCGTGCTTGTCTCTATTGTGCTTATCACGTGGAGATCGCGCATAACCGCGTGCACTGTTGCGAATGAGTGCGGTGTTCGCGGTTAGCTAGCGGTTGTTATTTTCTGTATCTCCTTATTGTATTTGCTGTGCCTTTGCTACCCTCGTATTCTATTCTGTTCTGCCTTGTGTCACGTCTCGCGATCGCACCTCTCGCGATCGCGTTCCTATTTCGTATCTGCTGTTGTGTGTGCGCGGTCGCGGAGTGGCGACTGGATTGGCGCACACACATATAACCTATCCCTTTTGCTCAATCTCATTCGCAATCGCCTCTCTTGCGATTGCGTTCTGCGCTTCGTACAATTCCTGTCTGGCACTTGTGGAGGTACAGAGGATTGGTTCCTCTGCACTCCCCAGCGCCATCTGCCGACAGGAATTTCCCTCTACAGGTGCATAGCACCTTTTGCTGGGTTCCTGCAAATTATACGCTTGTGGAGGATCTCCGCCGTGTCAGCGCACGCGTTGTGCGCTGATCACGGGGAAAGTTCCACAATCGTGACAGAATGACCAGCCCAACCCAAAACCCAAGTGTAGACGGAAATTCCGATTTGTACGATTTTGTCGAGTTTGGGTCCTGTGTCTTTAAGAGCTTTAAAAGGCTTAATTCAGAGACCAAGGCGGAATTTCTTTCTGAATGTGTGAGGTTTTGCCTGAATCCCACCTTTCAGATTTCTGATCCGTCCACGTCGGCTCTTCTGTTTGCCTATGTGCTCTTAAAAGACGATTTGTTCACCTGGGCATATAATCTGTTAAAAATCAATTCTTGGAATGGTAATCTGTATCAGTTGCTTGCAGAGATATTCTCTCACTGGTTTAAACTGCCTGGCTTACCACCTGCTCTGATTGAGTGTGTAGCTGCTGATAAGTCAGCTGATCTTTCCCTTCCATGCAAAACCTTTCAGTATGACAATCAGTTCAATGTGTCTGTTGCCACTTCAGGTTTTAAACAGCAGACATGCAAAGTGGCGAAAAAGAGAAAAACTAAAAAACGCAAGCATCGGAATAAAACACTCCCTATTGATGTTTGTAATGATGTTGTTCCGTCTCCGACTTTTTTGCCCCAATCCAAAGCTTATGTGGATCCTGCTATAGGTAGGATCGCACACTACATTAAAGCAGTTAAAAAATGTGTTCTTGTTCCTGAACTCCAACCCTATGGAGATTATTTGGATACTGGCCTGTTTGAACCCCCATTTGCTTCCTGGGATGTTGGGGCCTTGCTGGAGGAATTCGATTTTGATTGGAAAGCCTTTTGCGATTTTTACATCGCAAAAAGCGAAGATGTCTTGAATGCTTGTCTTGACTCTATGTACCTTCTGATTGATTCCGATGAATGTGACAAGGATGATGTGGATCTGGTGATCTATGTATGGCAAACGATTTTGGATGAGTTGCACACACACCAACCAATTGATTCCAATAAAGAGACATCGTTGTCGGATGATTGTTCCTGCCTTTCTGGGGTAAAGCATGTGAGTCTTGACTTTGTGCAATCTGAAATGAATGAGTGTGCCGCTGTGGTTGATTCCTGTGCGAATCCTGAAGGATTCGCTCCTGACAGTGTGCAGTTTGAATCTGTGCGATCTGATGCCTGTTTCTCGGATGTTCCTGCAGATTGTGATCGGCATGAGTCTGCCGGTTTCCTCAAGGATGTGTGGGATCCTTTGTCATTTAGAAACAGATCTTTGAGATCTTCCGTCTGTGACCCTGCTATGGGGAAAGTTTCTCGACTGTGCAGCGTCAAAAGTAAAATGAATATGCCTAATAAAGCTTGTCCTGTTGATGTCACTATTTCTTCTGCAGATGAGTCTCTGTCTCACCCTGTTCACACCTGTAAGGGCCCGTTGCCTGGGGACAGTTGCTCCAGCGTTTCGGTCCTAGATGCCTTGCAGTCTGCTCCGCAGATCGCGGAGGTTTGCGCTATAGAAGCGTCAGTTTCACAACCTAAAGTGAATTTTGATTCGCAGGTTTTGCGTTCTGATTCCTCGGATTCGACATTGTTAGCCGAATCTAAGAGTGAGACAGCGCTTCGGTTTTGCGAATCTGATGCTGAACCCTCTTTGCCTTATTCAGAGACGCTTTCTCTGAACCTGCCCTGTACCATGAATAACAATATGATGTCCAATCACACTGACATTTGTGAGTCCCTTTCTTGCTCTGAGGGAAGTTTTGACTCTCCACCCTGTACTCTGGATGAGTCAACATTGCCTTGTACAATATCTCCTGCCCTGCCCCTAGAGGCTCGTCTAGGTATTGCTGCTATTGTTACTTGTTTTTCTGCAGTTTTGGAGTTACAAGCTAGTTTGACTGCCACACAGAATTCTGGGTACAGTGAGAATGAAGTTAGGGAGTCAGTGTGTGTTCCAGTAAATATACCTGTACATTCCCCTCATGATGATGAGATCCAGTCTCAGGTTATGGTGGAACCATTCCTGGGACATCTGCCCTGTCCACAAAATAAAGTTCCAGTTTTGCCCTGTAACATGGATAGTTCAGAATCCTTTTTAGAAAACTTGAAAAATGATGCTCCTGAGGTCTTGATGGATGTTCTGGATGTCTCCGAGTTCCTCCCAAAGGGTGCAGAACTTGTAGGAGATGTCTCCTGCCCCCCAAGTTCTTCTGAGGGGTTACCCTCTTCCGTAGGCATTGCTGCCTTGCTGACTACCTTTGCAGCTCTGGTGGAGCTTCACTCATATGTAGTCAATGATGATATTGCAGTCACAGAAATTTCTGAATTTGAGTCCGAGTCTTCTTTTGAAAGTCCAGTGCTTGAGACCATTGCTCGTGATGATTCTCTGCCCGGTCCTGGTTTTGGTTTCCTCGTGTCGGACTCTGAGGTTAGCAGTTCCCCGACATGTCCTGAGGGTTCTCCTGTGCTGGTGTACCCCAGTGTGCTCTGTGACCCAGAAAGCCCAAGTGTGTCTCGGTTACCAGCGTACTCAGATGCTTCCTCGGTGGAGACATGCTCTGATATGGCCTGCCTGCTTGCATGCCCAGAAGTGGTCCCTGAAAGTCTTGATCTTGATGGGTGTCCTAGTAATTCTGAATCCGGAATTGTCATTGGTTCCATGGGGGTTCTTGGTAATTCTCCATGTGAGCCTGGTGATTGTTCTGCCCTCTTGGGATCTCTGTGGAGCTTCAAAAGGTTCTGGGAGATTCCGGGGGAAATTTTGCTTGGTACCCTGGATAAGATCAACGGTGGCTTTTGTGTTGTAAGGGACACTTCGAACAGGTATTGTGGCAGGTTTGGTATTTTCAGACGCTCCTTGGAAGGTGGTGGGTATTGTCTGGAGGGTGTCGATGGCTTCTTCTCTGGCTTTCACAGTCCTGATGGGTGTTATACTGAGACTGGTAGTACTGATGGGCATGTTTCGGTGGCTTCTGTTTCCGATGAGGTCGGTTTCGGGTGGACTGACTCTGGAATTGGACCTTGTCGGGCTGCCCCGACCTTCATGAGTCTTCAGTTTGAGTCTGTTGCTAATAGCAGTTTTGGGGGTCGTCTGGAATTCGACCCTGGAGGGGGGGGTACTGTGATGATTTGCTCAGCTGCCTGTGCAGACAGGCAGCCCTTTGACCATTGTGTAAGTTTGCATGCTGCAGGACTCTGGAAAGAAGAGTTTCTGTCAGTTTTGCAGCTTGTGCTTGCAGAGGAATTTGCATACGTTGTTATGCAAATTGCCTGGCCACATTCATTGGAGGCGTGTACTATAAGTACTATGTCTTTCCCACAATGCTTGGCTGGTCATTTCCCTTCCATGCTCAGTTCCTGATGGACACTGCTGGAGTGTCAGCCATTGCTATCTAGTATAGTTAATTCCTGGGGGTTGCTTTAGGCTCCCCTTCTAGCCCAGTCAGGTTGTATTATCTGTATTGCCTGTTCTGTCTTGTCTTGCCTGTTTGCCATTGTCCTGTCCCTATGGTGGTTGACAGGAAATGGTTCTGATCTATGTTCTTGGAGTATAGCTGGTGCAGCGGTTGTTACCAGCTATCTCTTCTGTTCTGTCTTCTGGGATCGCGCTAGCTACTTTGTGCTAGCGCTGGGGATCCTTCTGTTCTGTTTCCTGGGATCGCGCTAGCTACTTTGTGCGAGCGCTGGGGATCCTTCTGTTCTGTCTTGTCGGTCGCGATTGCGCTGTCACCAACGGCGGTTGATAGTGAATCGTTCTGTCTTGCTGAGATCGCACTAGCCGCTAGCGTTAGCGGCTGTGGATCTTTCTGATCTGTGTTCCTGCTTGGATCTCACTTGCTCTGGCGGAAGAGCGATGGATCCTTCCTGCCTAGTTCTTGTTTTTCGTGTGTCTGTCTTGTCCGCTGCGCTTGCTACAGGCTCGGTGAGGTAACCGTTAAGCAAGCGCTCGCGTCCTCTGTTTCATGTTTGTCTGTTTATGGTTAGTTAGGCGTGCTTGTCTCTATTGTGCTTATCACGTGGAGATCGCGCATAACCGCGTGCACTGTTGCGAATGAGTGCGGTGTTCGCGGTTAGCTAGCGGTTGTTATTTTCTGTATCTCCTTATTGTATTTGCTGTGCCTTTGCTACCCTCGTATTCTATTCTGTTCTGCCTTGTGTCACGTCTCGCGATCGCACCTCTCGCGATCGCGTTCCTATTTCGTATCTGCTGTTGTGTGTGCGCGGTCGCGGAGTGGCGACTGGATTGGCGCACACACATATAACCTATCCCTTTTGCTCAATCTCATTCGCAATCGCCTCTCTTGCGATTGCGTTCTGCGCTTCGTACAATTCCTGTCTGGCACTTGTGGAGGTACAGAGGATTGGTTCCTCTGCACTCCCCAGCGCCATCTGCCGACAGGAATTTCCCTCTACAGGTGCATAGCACCTTTTGCTGGGTTCCTGCAAATTATACGCTTGTGGAGGATCTCCGCCGTGTCAGCGCACGCGTTGTGCGCTGATCACGGGGAAAGTTCCACAATCGTGACAATAACCAGCACAATGTCAGGACTGCGAGGTTCATAGGAGCTATTTGCTTGGTGTTTAGGCTTGGGCTGTGGGTTGTTGGGTGAGGCTGTGTTGGCAGTATTTGGGGAGGGGGCTGCATGGCTGTGATTATCACTGGTCTCTTGGGTGATTATTGCATCCTGTGCGTTGTGTGGAGCGTCTTTGGTCGGCACAGGTTTTGTGGGGGCCTTTGTGCTTTTTGTTGTCTCCTCTAACTTTTGTGGCTGTTTTAATATTTTTAATTTCCTGATCTCCTCTTTAAGTTGTCATTTTCCTCCTGTAGTTTTTGTAGGGAAATGTTGATATCATTTAAGGCTGCAGTGTGCTCAGCTTTCATCCTGGCTATTTCTTCTCTCAGTTGATCATTTGCATTTTTCACACCTTGGCTGCTTTTAGTTTCTTCCCTGAAAAGAGTGAAGTCTCTTTCTAATTAGGACAGACAGTCTCTGAGAGTCTCCAGGGATTGTTGTGAGGGGCCTGGTGCCTGGTCTTCTCTGGAGGGGGGCTGTTTCTGCTGTGTTGGAGTTTGGTCCTCAGCCTTATCTCTGGGAACAGAAATGATTTACAACCATTGTTTGTGTTGACAGAGTTTGTCTGGTTTTCTTAAAAGTTAATTGCAAGTTTTTCAATATCAGGATAAAGCTTTTCAAATATATTTACGGTAAGTAACGTTCTGCCCCCTGGATCAAGACACTGCCATTGTGGTATACAGTTACTATAAGTGTAGTAACCGCTGGATCCTCCTTGTCTTTTATTCTGATTTGTCTCCCATTCGTGATACCATTTTTTTTAATGCTTTTTGGAATTTTTCACAAATGGCAGAATGCCAGGCTTGGATGTCACGTGTAAAAAAAATCTAGGGTTAGAGGAATAGTCAGCAAACAGAGTCTCTGGCATGCTTTTAGCTAGCTTCAATCTGGCTGGAAAGTGTAATGGTTAAGGGCTCTGCCTCTGACACAGGAGACCTGAGTTCAAATCTCGGCTATGCCTGTTCAGTAAGCCAGCACCTATTTCAGTAAGGAGTTTCTTGGGCAAGACTTCCTAACACTGCTACTGAGTGCACTCTAGTGGCTGCCTCGCAAGTGCTTTGGTTCCAACAGGAGAAAGGTGCTATACAAATTATAATTATTATTTCTTCTTTCTTTGCATCATTGCTTTTATTGCCAGGAGAGTAAACTATCTCTCGAGTGCCAGACCTCCTGCTAGATGTGCATCCTGACTTGCCTTTTGATCTGCTGGCTTCAATGTTCCCTTTGTGAATCCCTTGATAAACTTTTTCTTATTTCTATAAGTAATATTCAGCAGAAATGCCCTTGTTTTCTGCAAGTTTGGTCAGTTCTGGGGTTACTCTCTGCTGGTGTTAGGATCTGTTTGTTGCCTGGAGCTGGCTGCTGCTGCTTGTTGCTTTTTGTCTGAGTGACACAGCTTGTGTTTCCTTTTGGCACCCTCCGCTCTGCCAACAAGATGAAGCTGGTTATTCCCAGGATACACTTAACATTTGGTCCTTGGGCCTTTTCCTATGCAGCCCCTACTCTATGGAACTCACTTCCACAATCAGTATGAGAGGCTCCTTCTCTGGACAGCTTTAAAAAAGGGTAAAAACTCACCTCTTTTCCCTAGTCTTTAAGACTGCATAATGCAGGATCACAGCGCTTTGAGCTCCCAGGGAGAAAAGCGCTTTATAAATAGTATTGTTATTGTTATAAGTGGTTATCTTCTCCATTCAGAGCATTTGTTTTTTAATCTTTTAGTCTTTTTATTCTTTAGACTTCAATAGGCTTCTCTGGCTTCCATGTTATGTCTTGGTTGTGTCCTTTGTGTCCTTTCAGTTGCCCATTACAAGGTAAAATTGGTAACGTTTCAGGAGCTCATGTTTAGTGCTGTCATTCTCTCTCTCTCTCTCTCTCTCTCTCTCTCTCATTCTCTCTCTCTCTCTCTCATTCTCTTTCATTCTCTCTCTCTCTCTCTCATTCTCTCTCTCTCTCTCTCTCATTCTCTCTCTCTCATTCTCTCTCTCTCTCTCTCACCACCCTACAACATAGACTAGGACCCAGTACATCCCGGGATACAATCCAAATCTGTTCAAGAAGGATACACAAAAGATACACAAAAGATACATAATATTAAAATCTCAGTTAAAGGTAGATCTACCTTTAACTGAGATTTTAATATTATGTATCTTTTGTGTATCCTTCTTGAACAGATTTGGATTGTATCCCGGGATGTACTGGGCCCTAGTCTATGTTGTAGGGTGGTGAGTAATGTATAATTATTATTCAATGAGCTTTGTGTCCACCCATTAGGACCCATTGCACCTGCGGGAAGGTATCCTTCAATGTTGCCTAATGGTGGGCGGTGATTCTAACTTCAATTAATTCTTACTGTTAATTTTCCCCTTTTCTTGGTGCCTAATGTGTAGTTAGCTATATGGCCACAAGATGGCATAAGTCCTAATGGCAATTAATGGACACATACATTGTGTCGCATTTATGATGTGAAACATGCGACGTCTGCGTTCCACGACGCGCCGTCAGCTTCTGTGCACTCTGGCCTTAGTCCGGACATGACGGCAGTCGTAATCCGGAAGTAACTAATGGGGGAACTTAGTGCATACTACCGATGCGGCGTGCGTTACAAACAGTGGAAGCTGTACAGCCGCGGCTATCACCCGCCCACCATAACAGGTAAGATGGAGGATATATAAAGGGGTATGTTGTATGAGGCCAATTGTCCTGATGATGCGCCACGCTACATAGGCGCGAAACGGCTGTTGACCTTCTCTCTGCCTGTACCTCTCTCCACTTGTGTATTGCCTGGAAACAGTTTTTAGCAAGTTTGGAATAAATGCTACGTTTTAGCCGGATGTGCACTACCGCTGTTTTCTCTTCAAGCCATACATATTGTGTATATTTGGGAAGCTGCACTCAGGCTGTAATAGCTGCGGTCCTGTGCACAATCTCTTCTGCTATAGTTTGACAGGGGCAATATTATGCTTGCATCTCGAGTTTTTATTTCCCTTTTAATGCATCCCAAAATTTTGTTAGCTTTAGCTGCAGCTGCTTGGCATTGAGTACGATTATTTAACTTGTTGTCAATGAGTACTCCTAAGTCCTTCTCCAAGTTTGATGTCCCCAACTGTATCCCATTTATTTTGTATGATGCTAGTCCATTAGTACGTCCAAAATGCATGACTTTACATTTGTCAACGTTGAATTTCATCTGCCATGTATGTGCCCATGTAGCCATCCTATCCAGATCCTGTTGCAATATGACACTATCTTCCTGAGAGTTGATGATTCTGCACAATTTTGTATCATCTGCAAAAATAGCAACATTGCTCACTACTGCATCTACTAGGTCATTAATAAATAAATTGAAGAGCACTGGACCCAGAACAGACCCCTGTGGGACCCCACTACCAACAGTCTTCCATTTTGAGTACGATCCATTGACCACAAATCTTTGTTTTCTGTCCATTAGCCAGTTCCCTATCCATGAACACAGACTCTTCCCCAGTCCTTGCATCCTCAACTTTTGCACCAGACTTTTGTGGGGAACAGTGTCGAAGGCCTTTGCAAAGTCCAAGTATATCACATCTACAGCATTCCCAATATCCATATTAGCATTCACTACCTCATAAAAGCTGAGCATGTTAGTCAAACAGGACCTGTCTTTAGTAAACCCATGTTGATGCTGAGAAATAAGATTATTTTCTACTATGAAGTCATGTATAGTATCTCTTAGTAACCCCTCAAATAGTTTGCATACAACTGATGTTAAGCTTACAGGTCTATAATTTCCTGGATCTGATTTTTTGCCCTTCTTAAATAATGGGAAAACGTGGGCTGTACGCCAATCCACTGGGACTCTGCCAGTTGCAAGAGAGTCACAAAAGATAAGATAAAGGGGTTTAGCTATAACTGAACTTAATTCCCTTAGGACCCGAGGATGCATGCCATCCGGGCCAGGTGCCTTGTCTATTTTTAATTTATTTAGTCTTGCCTTTACTTCTTCCTGCGTTAAGTATTTAATATTACAGTTAGAAGATTGAGACTCTTCCGCCTCTGTAGTTTGCAACAGTACTGTTTCTTTTGTGAAGACAGAAGCAAAGAAAGCATTTAATAACTCTGCCTTACCTTGGTCATCCACCATTGAGTTCCCCCCCCCTCATCCTTTAGGAGTCCTATACAGTCAACCTTTCTTTTTTTAGAGTTAATGTACTTGTAAAACTTTTTTGGGTTAGATTTGATATCCTTAGCGATTTGTTTTTCAGCTTCAATCTTTGCCTGCCTAATTTATTTTTTACAATTTTTATTGCACTCCTTATAATTGCTTAGTGCAGCCTCGGTCCCCTCCTGTTTTAAGACCTTATAGGCATTCTTTTTCCTCTTCATTTTATCTTTAACCTTTCTATTCATCCATAGAGGCATTTTTTTATTCCTAGACATTTTGTTTCCATATGGGATATCCATACTACAATATTGATTGAGTATAAGTTTAAAAGCTTGCCATTTCCCTTCAGTGTCTTCCCCTTGTAGTACATTATCCCAGTTCACCAAACTTAGTTCCTGCCTAATTTGATTGAACTTTGCTTTTCTAAAATTCATAGTTTTAGTGGTCCCGCTGCCCCGTGGCCTATCAGTCACCAGATCAAACGTTATCATGTTGTGATCACTATTTCCCAAATGTTCTTGAACCTGCACATTTGATACATTATCTGGTCTATTAGAAATGATCAGATCCAGTAACGCATTCCCCCTAGTTGGTTCCGTTACCATTTGAGTCAAGTAATTGTCCTGTAGTGCTGCCAGAAATCTGCTGCTTTTACCAGAATGGGTAGCCTCAATACTCCAGTCAATGTCTGGAAAGTTGAAGTCGCCCATAATTATGACCTCATTTTTACTTGCAGCTTTTTCAATCTGCTGTACTAATCGCAGTTCTGCAGCTTCATTAATAAGAGGTGGCCTGTAGCATACCCCAATAAGCAATTGGCAACTTTTATTTCCACCATGAATATTTACCCAAACGAACTCCACATCTTCGCAATCTTCCTCCATCTCATCGTTGAGGACAGCTGTAAGAGAATTCTTAACAAAGAGACAAACCCCTCCACCTTTTTTCCCTGTTCTATCCCTCCTAAACACATTGTATCCTTTTAAATTAGCTATCCAGTCATGGCTTTCATCCATCCATGTCTCGGTTATTCCCACAATGTCATAGCCTTTGTTATTCAGAATGAACTCTAGTTCGTCTATTTTATTTGCAAGGCTCCGAGCATTGGTTACCATGCACTTTATATTTTTACCACCACATTTACCAATTTTGTTTACATGAAATGGGCTACTTGAATTTTTACCAACCTCCTTAATCTTTACACTGTCCCCACCCCCCTCTCCACCCTCCATAATGATAGGTTCCCACTGTCTTTTTACCTCATCTTGTCTACGTATTGAGACTTTATCCTCCCGCCTCCCCCCAGATCCTAGTTTAAAATCTCCTCCAACCGTTTAGCCATCTTCTCCCCCAATGCAGCTGCACCCTCCCCATTAAGGTGCAGCCCATCCCTGCTGTAGAACCTGTAGCCGACTGCAAAGTCTGCCCAGTTCTCCATGAGACTAAGCTTTCCCTATGTCTATACAGCAGGTTCTCACCCTTCTCTAATTACTGCAGCCACACGAGTGAGTGAAAAGGCTGACACTGCCTGCCTTTTATAAGGGGTGGGGGATCCAGGAGGGAGTGTAGCCTGATTGGCTACCCTGTGTCTGCTGACTGTGATGTAGAGGGTCAAAGTTGACCCTAATGATGTAGTAGAGGGGGCGGGTCGAACTCGCATATAGTTTGCGGTTCACCGCAAACGCAAACCACTGAAGTTCGGGCCATCTCTAGTCTGCGGATGCGCTGACGAATCCCATCAGCCTTGCCATGCACGGCTATGGGATTCGCACAGATTCAAATGGAAATGCTGGCTGAATCGCTAACGCAAGCGATCCCTGGTGAGTCACATTGACAAGAGAGGCGTTGACTTGGTTCTTTCACATGATGGTACAGGTTTCGACATGCAAAATGTTTTTGAATTTTGTAAAAATAGTTGTTTTTTATTTTAATGCATATACATCTCTATCTATCTATCTATCTATCTATCTATCTATCTATCTATCTATCTATCTATCTATCTATCTATAATTGTGTATGTGTGTATGTGCCACGATCACTCAAACGCATTGACCGATTTGAGTGAAACTTGGTATACAGATCCCTTACTACCTAGGATGATATGTTCTGGGGGTCTCGTGTCCCCCCTGCACAGCTGGGCGGAGCTACAAACAGATAATCAGATTTCACCCATTCATGTCAATGGAGAAAATGTAAAAGGCTGCCATTCTCACAGTAATTAAGCCAGAGTCCCCAAACTTTGCGCAGTTGGTCACTTGGTGACCAAGGTTACAAATCCCGGAAATGCGGGCAGAGCATTAAACAGCCAATCACATTTCAGACATTCATTTTCAATGGGAAAATGTAATCTGCAGCCATTCTTACACTGTTAATGGTAGGGTTTTCAAACTTGACACAGTTGGTCAAGGCGATTGGGATTAATATTCAGAAAAGTGTGTGGAGCCTACAATAGGCAATCAAAATTTACCTATTGATTTTCAAGGGAAATATTTAAACTACTGCCATTTTTACACTGTTAATGGCAGAGGCTTCAAACGTGCACCAGTCGGTCGTTGGGTGACTGAGGTTTAAATTCACTAAAGGGGCGGAGCCACAGAGCATCAGATCAGATTCTTTGTTCGATAAACTGCTTCTATTAAAACATTTTTCATGCCAGGAACCCAAAGCTCACAAACTTGGTTATTGAGTGACTGTGTGTCAAGGTTACAAAAAAATGGGCAGAGTCAAAACAAATGTCACTGGGAAAATATAAACTGTAGCCATTCTTACACTGTTAATGGAAGGGTTCTCAAACTTTGCCAAGTTGGTCACTGAGTGACTGAGATTAATAATCAGGGAAGTAGGTGGAGCTTAAAATAGCCAATCAAAATTCACCTGTTGATTTTCAAGGGAATATTTAAATTGCTGCCATTTTTACACTGTTAATTGCAAATGCCTCAAACCTGGTACAGTCGGTCACTGGGTAACTGGGGTTCAAATTCTGGAAAGGGGCGGAGCCGCAAACTGCCAATCAGATTTGTATATTTTCTATGGGAATATATATGGGTTGCAAAAGTATTCGGCCCCCTTGAAGTTCTCCACATTTTGTCACATTACTGCCACAAACATGAATCAATTTTATTGGAATTCTACATGAAAGACCAACACAAAGTGGTGTACACATGAGAAGTGGAACGAAAATCATACATGATTCCAAACATTTTTTACAAATAAATAACTGCAAAGTGGGGTGTGCATAATTATTCAGCCCCCTTTGATCTGAGTGCAGTCTATAGACATTGCCTGATGAGTGCTAATGACTAAATAGAGTGCTCCTGTGTGTAATCTAATGTCAGTACAAATACAGCTGCTCTGTGAGGGCCTCAGAGGTCGTCTAAGAGAATATTGGGAGCAACAACACTGTGAAGTCCAAAGAACACACAAGACAGGTCCAAGACAGGTCAGGGATCAAGTTATTGAGAAATTTAAAGCAGGCTTAGGCTACAAAAAGATTTCCAAAGCCTTGAACATCCCAAGGAGCTCTGTTCAAGCGATCATTCAGAAATGGAAGGAGTATGGCACAACTGTAAACCTACCAAGATAAGGCCTTCCACCTAAACTCACAGGCCGAACAAGGAGAGCGCTGATCAGAAATGCAGTCAAGAAGCCCATGGTGACTCTGGACGAGCTGCAGAGATCTACAGCTCAGGTGCGAGACTCTGTCCATAGGAAAACTATTAGTCATGCACTGTACAAAGTTGGCCTTTATGGAAGAGTGGCAAGAAGAAAGGCATTATTAACAGAAAGCATAAGAAGTCCCGTTTGCAGTTTGCCACAAGCCATGTGGGGGACACAGCAACCATGTGAAAGAAGGTGCTCTGGTCAGATGAGACCAAAATTGAACTTTTTGGCCAAAATGCAAAACGCTATGTGTGGCAGAAAACTAACACTGCACATCACTCTGAACACACCATCCCCACTGTCAAATATGGTGGTGGCAGCATCATGCTCGGGGGGTGCTTCTCTTAAGCAGGGACAGGGAAGCTGTTCAGAGTTGATGGGAAGATGGGTGGAGCCAAATACAGGGCAAACTTGGAAGAAAACCTCTTGGAGACTGCAAAAGACTTGAGACTGGGGTGGAGGTTCACCTTCCAGCAGGACAATGACCCTAAACATAAAGCCAGGGCAACAATGGAATGGTTTAAAACAAAACATATACATGTGTTAGAATGGCCCAGTCAAAGTCCAGATCTAAATCCAATCGAGAATCTGTGGCAAGATCTGAAAACTGCTGTTTACAAATGCTGTCCATCTAATCTGACTGAGCTGGAGCTGTTTTGCAAAGAAGAATGGGCAAGGATTTCAGTCTCTAGATGTGCAAAGCTGATAGAGACATACCCTAAAAGACTGGCAGCTGTCATTGCAGCAAAAGGTGGTTCTACAAAGTATTGACTCAGGGGGCCGAATAATTACGCACACTCCACTTTGCAGTTATTTATTTGTAAAAAATGTTTGTAATGATGTATGATTTTCGATCCACTTCTCACATGTACACCACTTTGTATTGGTCTTTCACGTGGAATTCCAATAAAATTGATGCATGTTTGGGGCAGTAATGTGACAAAATGTGGAAACCTTCAAGGGGGCCGAATACTTTTGCAACCCACTGTGTGTGTATATATAATTTTTTTTTTTCATACCAAGGACCCCAAGGCTCGTAAACCTGGGCATTGAGTGACTGTATGTCAAGGTTAGAAAAACTTTCACTGTTAATGACAGGGTTTTCATACTTGATACAGTTGGTCCCTGAGTGACTGGGGTTAATATTCTGGAAGGAGGAACCTACAACAGCTAATCAAAATTCACCTATTGATTTTCAAGGGGAATATTTACATTGTTGCCATTCTTACAGTGTTAACGGCAGAGGCCTCAAACCTGTTACAGTCTTTCATTGGGTGACTGGCGTTCACATTCTGAAAAGGTGCAGAGCAACAAACAGCCAGATTTGTTTCATTTCAATGGCAAATGCAAATTATTGATGCCAAGGACCCTATACTCATTTCTCCTGGGAGGGGGGTGGGCATCTGGGGTCCCCTTCTTAAAAGGGACTCCCAGATGACACCATGAACCCCCCCTCCAGGGAGTCATCGCCCCCACCTCCTCCTGGGGCACCGGAGGTAGGGAAGAGCCCCTTGAAAGTGAAATAGGGAGCCCATGGGGGATTTTACCACTTTTGCACCCCTGTAACGCTGGTTTGCAGAGATGTAGGGAACCCAACTTTGGAGTAAAAGTATAACAATATGCCTTCTACCTGCATGAGACATGTCGTGAGGTTCAGACGTTGCTAACGGACATGGCTGCGATTAATGTTAGTCAGAATCTCCACCATTGACATTGCCCAAATAAACAGGTTTTTGTGACCCTAGGCTATGACCTATTTGGCCTAGGGGCCCGAAACTCACCAGTCATGATCCTCCTAAGAGTTCCTACAATGCTAGAAAAGTTGCCACTGCTGAGCCATTGCCCTTTGAAATGGTGTGAGATTTTGGAAAGTTAAATAGGAGTGTGAGAGAACGCGGAACAGCCGCCGCGTCTGCTATTGAGGAGGCGGCTGTTTCCGCGTCCAATGCGGCGGTTTGCACGCGGACACGTGCGTCTGGTGGCAGGGCAGAACGCAGAAAAGCCGCCGCATGTGACAACAGTAAGGCGGCTGGTTCCGCGTCCAGCGCGGCGGTTTGCACGCAGCAGCGTGGGTCTGGTGTGGCTGGGTCTGTTAGTGCACACAGGCTTAGGAATACACGCGCGCGCTGAGAGGCAGAACTCTTATACTAAACAGGAGAAGTCAGCTGATCACACCGATCAGCTTACGCCAGAGCAAGATTCTATTGGTTGATCATTTAGGGGTGGTGCTGGTGAGCACTGCTCCACATATACTTGCTGCTGGCCAGTCTCAAGTTGTCTGCCGTTGCGATCACTATGTGGAAGCACTCAGACCTTAGTCAGATCCCACAGTGTGTTTGAACCAGGAGGACCTGGGAATTCACACTGAGCCAGAAACATTTGTATTATTGTTCTGTTTATGCTTAGACTACTTCCAGGGTGTAGAGACCACGGACCTCACACCCAGATTAGGGAACTGTATTGTCATCTGTGTTATACTCCAGACTAGTTCCAGGGTGCTGAGACCACGGACCTCGCACCCAAGATTAGGGAACTGTATTGTCATCTGTGTTATACTCCAGACTAGTTCCAGGGTGCTGAGACCACGGACCTCGCACCCAAGATTAGGGAACTGTACTGTCATCTGTGTTATACTCCAGACTTGTTCCAGGGTGCTGAGACCACGGACCTCGCATCCAAGACTAGGGAACTTGTGCAATCATTCTGTTATACTTCAGACTAGTTCCAGGGTGTAGAGACAAAGGACCTCACACCCAGACTAGGCATTGTTTGATATCTGTTATGACTTATTGCTTTTCTGACTACTCCTCTGTCCCATGATTCGGTACCTCGCATATCTGATACTCTGTTGCCAAACCCTGCAGGCCTTGGATACCGAATCAGCCTTCTGTCTATGTACTTTATCTGACCGTGTGTTGCCGACCTGGCTTGCCCGACCTCGAGAGCTATCTCCCTCATTAAGAGATAGTCTCCAGATCAGATAGTGACATCCACCTTCAGGTGTCACTCACCTTCTGGTGCTTCCTACCTCCAGCCTGACTCCACCCCTTGGAGAGTCTCAGGCTGCTGGAAGGTTTCTGTGTTCTTCAGAGCAGTATTCCCTTACTGCTTATGTTCATCTGCTCAGCAGGTGCATTACTCAAAGTACTACTGTTACACCAAACACTCACATACCTTAGGTGTCCAGAGGTTAGCAATATATCTGTATTATCGGTGATTCTGCAGATCATCAATATTCAGGTATATATCTGTATTCTTGGTGATACTGCAGATCACCAATAATCAGATTCTCTCTGCGTGCTGACACCAATCGTTACAAGGAGGCCCAATGAAAGCAAATGGAGGATTTTACCACTTTTGCACCCCTGTAACTCTGGTTTGCAGAGATGTAGGAAACCCAACTTTGGAGTAAAAGTATAACAATATGCCTTCTACCTGCATGAGACATGTCGTGAGATTCAGACGTTGCTAACGGCCATGGCTGCGATTTATGTACGTCAGAATCGGCACCATTAACATTGCCAAAATAAACAGGTTTTTGTGACCCTAGACTATGACCTCTTTAGCCTAGGAGCCCCAAACGCACCAGTCCTGAGCCCCCTAAAAGTCCCTACAATGCTAGAAAATTTTCCACTGCTGAGCCATTGTCCTTTGAAAAGATTTGAGATTTTTGAAAGTGAAATAGGGAGCCCAATGAACGCCAATGGCAAAATTCAGCACTTTTGCAGTGCACCCCCATAACCATAATGACACCAAATTTGCAGCATATGTTAAAAAGATAGCAGGAAACAATATTTAAAAGACTTTTGAGGCCACAAATATGAAAAAAGTTAAATACCTTTTCATAATCCAGGCCTATGGAGGACGCCATCTGCGCCCTCCCATTCATTCCACCATGGCTCACGCAGTAATACCGGCCCCGGTCGGGTCCCGACTCCCGACCCCTCCAAACGGGTCGGGTTCTCATTCCCCACTCAATATGGCCACCACAGATTGCCACGGCTGCGCAGTCCGCATAGGCGCGATTGCGGATGCGCAGCTCTAGGGCCTCCTCCTGCCGCGTCATCAATATGCGTGCATACATCGGACGCATCGGGAGGAGGCCCTAGAGCTGCACAGCCGCAATTGCGTCTATGCGGACTGCGCATCTGCGGCAATCTGTGGCGGCCGTATTAAGGGGGGAATGAGAACCCGACCCGTTTGGAGGGGTCGGGACCCGACCGGGGCCGGTATTACTGCGGGTGCCATGGTGGAATGAACGGTAGGGCGCAGATGGCATCCTCCATGGATCTGGTTTATGAAATGGTATTTAACTTTTTTCATACTTGTGGCCTCGTCCTTTAAAAAATAATTTATTATTTTTATGTGCTGAGTGTGGGAATTCTGAAAAAAAGTGATGTGGGGTCCCCCCTCCCCAGCCTCTGTAACCCCTTGTCCCCCATGCAGGCTGGGATAGCCAGAATGCAGAGCCCCGGCTGACTGGGGCTTCGCACCCTGAGCTATACCAGCCTACATGGTCCATGGTATGGGGGGCTCCAGGGAGGAAGCCTTCCCCTCTCCCCCCGAAGCCCAATCCATGGACAAGGCGCTCTTCCCCACCTCCGACAGCAGCGAGAGCCAGCAGCTTCACGTCCTGCCGAGGACGCATTCTCTGCTATACTAACGGCTCATGAATGAGCCGGATCTTTTTAAAGGACTTACTACGCGAAATTAAGAAAAAAAAGTTAATCACCTGCCTCATCTTTTAAGGCATGGAGGACGCCGTCCGCGCTCTCCGTGCCGATCCGCCGGGTCCCCCCGCTCATTAGCCCCCCAGGCCGGCTGCCGACCCCACGGCCCAGGTCGGGCTCTCCTGCCTCTCGTAAAATGGCTGCTTGCTCTGGCCGCAGCTGCGCAGTCCGCATAGCCATGAGTGCGGCTGCGCAGCTCTAGGGCCAACCCCCCCAATCCACGCTACGTAGCGTGAATCAGGGGGTTGGCCCTAGAGCTGCGCAGTCGCACTCGCGGCTATGCGGACTGCGCAGCTGGGCCAGAGCAAGCAGCCATTTTACGAGAGGCAGGAGAGCCTGGGCTGTGGGGTCGGCAGCCGGCACGGGGGGCTACCGAGCGGGGGGACCCGGCAGATCGGCGCAGATGGCGTCCTCCGTGCTTTAAAAGATGAAGCAGGTGATTATCTTTTTTTCTTAATTTCGCGTAGTCAGTCCTTTAATGAATCGGTCCTTTTTTAATGAATCAACTCTTTTTTTAACTTTAAAATCGATTTTCTCAAAAACTATAATGTCTTTTTGAAAAAATGTTTTCCTCTTGTTCCCACTGGTAGATGTACAGAGGCGCCAAAAGGATAAAATGTTTAAAATATTCCAGTGGCGGTGGTGGACCAGCCACTCAGAAATAGACTCGATGCTGTCGCTTGTATTAAATACAATTTCCTGGACCGAAATGGCGGCATACTCCTGGGTTCAACTCCACCCCCTGAACCCGATTGGACAGATCTTTTAATAAATTAAAGGAATCCGGCCCCCCTGCCATTCTCCTTTTTTCTGTCCTCGATGGACAAGGTCTTTTTCAGTTCTCTTGGATATTTTTCTTTTTGGGGTTGTCCGTTTTTTAGTTTGAAGGTATTTGGCGCCCATTTTTTATGTTTTATATGCGGGTTCAGCCTCTCCCGCTTATAGTACATTGCGCTGCTTAAATAGTAGCTATATATGTATCTTATTACCTACACTCCTCTACTGTCTTAGGACGCTGAGCTGTTCCCTCCATCTTCCTTCATCTTCGGCGTCCTCCAAAGCAGCCAAAGTCTCGCGGGATTTCGCGGGAGCACCAGGATTGGCCGGTGGTCGCGGCTGACGTCACTTCCGCCCGACGCGGCCTTTTCCAAATCACCGGAGAGCGCTCTGGCTGTGGGAAGCGTGGTGACAGCGTCTTAGCTGTTGGAACCGCTCCAGGAACGGCAGAGCAGCAGGCGGCTGGAGCAAGGTCTGGAAACAAACCCCTCTTACAGGAGAAGCAGGTAAGCGTCGGATATGATTATGTACTGCAAGAAATATATAACAGCATTATGTATGGGGACCTAATTCGTGCATATACATTGCAGGATGGAAGATTCTATGGAACCGGAGGGCAGTGTAGAGGAGTTGGAAAGGTACTGGTGTCTAAACGACACCATTATTCTCCAGTCACACTAAGGGTGTATATTTAAACACTCACTTTGCACTGGTATCAGGTCTTGTTAAAAGAGTGCTATCTCTCTTTCAAGAGGCGGACGTTCTTTGTGGAACATAACTATTTTATTTTTCATTATGTCTCCACAGTCCGCAAGGGAGACAAGAGGAAAAAGATGTGTCTAAAGGACATACATCCTCATCCAATCGACACTCGAGGTGTAAATCGAGATCCAGGGCTAACACATCTTCTCATGATGCAAGATCATCTAGAAGAGATTCGCCAAAGAAACATAAGTGATCAGGCAAACGGAAGAAACAGTCTCCTGAGAGGGAATCTTCCAGGCGCCGTTCCTCACACAGAGGAGAAAGATCACATGAGAGACCTTATCATTATTATAGCCCCCATAGGAGCAGATCTCCTAGGAGAAGACACTATTCAAGTAATAGATATTACTCTCCAGATAGATATTATAGGTCAGAAAGGCATTATTCCCCAGGACCTTCAAGGCCACAGGAGCGTAATGAGCAGAGATATCAGCAGCCTGCTAAATCATTATGCTAGTCATGCGCACAGCCGGCATTACTGGATAAGATGGTGTGTGAAACCTGTTTTGCAGAGCTAGGCAGAGATAAGGATATGGACAATCAGCAAGTCATGTCATTTATACAACAGGCTGTACAGGAGACCTTTACTAAAATGGCAGCTGCCCAACCTAGTGTATCATCCCAATTACCAGCCACAGATGACTCTGCACAGCAAGAAGGGGCTACAGTTCTAGGTTTTGATTTTGCCCTAGTACCTGCATTTGTCTCTGCGATTAAGGAGGCAATAGGTTGGGAGGAAGATAAAGAGTCGGAGCAACAACCGGATAAATATTACCCTCATCTAAATAAACAACCAAATAATTTCCCACTAATGAATGTGATTAAAGATATTTTCCTTAAAGAATGGGCCAAAGTAGAACAAAAGCCCTCACTATCTAATCGGTTTTCAAAGCTATACCCATTGAATACAGAGGATGCGAGATTGATGGAATCAGCACCTATAGTAGATGCCTCAATAATGAGATTAGCCCGACATGTGACTTTGCCCATGGATGATGGGGTATTGTTTGCTGATCCATTAGACAGGAAAATTGATGCGGATATGAAGAAAGCCTTTTTGTCATCGGGAGCTGCCTGCAAGCCGGCAGTAGCCTTAACATCACTAGCCCAGGCTATCAAGGTCTGGGTGGAAAATATAGAAGCAGCTGTTAACTCGGGGGCGGACAAGTCAGATATTATAAAAGCACTGGATGAACTCAAATTGGCCGGAGATTTTATTGGAGAGGCAGCCATTGATACAATTAGAGCATCAGCAAGATCTATGTTGCATAATATAACGGCAAAAAGAGCGTTATGGCTAAAACCGTGGGCAGCTGACCAATCCTCAAGGAATAACTGGTGCCGTATTCCATACGATGGGGTGCATCTCTTTGGTAGCAAAATGGATGGAGCCATTGCAAAGGTGACCGGGGGAAAATCAGGACTTCTTCCCCAAGATAGAAAGACGCGACCATCCAATCAACCAAATGCGAAGAAACCGTTGCCTAATAGATTCCAACAGGCTAGAACATATAGGCCGGGAAGACAGTTCAGTAGAAATTGGAGAGGGACCCAGTCCTCCTTTCTCAGGAACAACAAGCCAAAAGCTACAGGAGGTTCTCAACAGAAGCCCAAGCCTTTTTGAGGGTACGTCCACTCAGACAATACAAGCAGGGTCAAGACTGCAGGCCTTCTGGAATGTCTGGGTGGAGATGGTACAGGACCCATGGGTAATAAAAACGATAAAGAAAGGGCATGCATGGAAATTCATGAAGTCTCCTCCATTGTCAGGATTCAGGGAAACTCGTCCTCCACAGGATCCTCAAAAAAAATCGAATTTTACAACAGTACATCAATTCGTTAATAGAAATGAAAGCAGTAGTTCCAGTCCCATTGGAACAAAGGAAACTAGGAATTTATTCTCCGTTATTCTTAGTTCCCAAAACGTCGGGCGGGTGGAGACCAGTATTAGATCTAAAATTTCTGAACAAATTCATAAAGATCCGCCATTTCAAAATGGAATCGCTTCAGACAATCATAAAGATGGTGAGAGTGGGAGACTGGATGACAACAATAGACCTAACAGACGCCTACCTACACATCCCAATAAAGAAATCTTTCCAGAAATTTCTAAGGTTCTCCTTCAACAATCAACACCTTCAGTTCCAGAGTCTCCCGTTCGGAATATCCACCGTTCCGCAGACCTTCTCAAAAATCCTATTGCCAGTGATCGCTCGTCTCAGAGAGAAAGGTCTAAGAACATATCATTACCTAGACGACATCCTGCTGGTAAGCCAAAATCAAACGAAGTTACAAGATCATCTAAAAATTATGTTAAACGAACTACAGAGACTGGGATGGATAATCAATTATCAAAAGAGTCAATTGATACCGTCTCAAGATATGATTTTCCTGGGAGCTCGGTTCATCACTCATCAGAACAAGGTATGCTTACCAGACGAGAAATTATCATCAATTCAAAACAAGGTGAAGACAGCATTATCCCAAAGAACACTTTCGGTCAAGCAAATCTTGAGCTTACTAGGAACATTCTCATCAACAATCCCTCTGGTCAAATGGGCTCACTGGAACCTAAGGGTGTTGCAAGCCTTTTTTCTCCGTCATTGGAACAAAAGGAACATATTTCAGAAGTTGGTTTTACCAATAGAAGTGAAGATCTCCTTACAATGGTGGCTCAGGAAGAACCATCTGCAGAACTGTCATCAAATACAGCAGGAGGAGCCGATACTAGTGACAACCGACGCCAGTCTAACAGGTTGGGGGGCTCACTGTCAGAATTCCTGGATCCAGGAAAAATGGCGGCTTCCCCAGACAGGAGTACCCTCAAACATCCTGGAATTAAGGGCAGCTTATCTGGCCCTAAGAGCATTCAAACACCTTGTGTTTCAAAAGTCAGTCATCTTGCAGATAGACAATACCACCGCAGTGTCTTATGTAAGGAGACAAGGGGGGACCAGAAGTTGGTTACTGCTCAAAGAAACAGCTCAGATGATGTCTTGGTCCCAGAGAAATCTACAGAACCTTTCAGCAGTGTATTTGCCAGGAGTACAAAATGTATTAAAAATGATTGTTTAGAAATAAATATTCCTGTGTGCAGTGGGATGTGGAATAGGCCCTGAAGAGCTGGGGGTGTGCACTTGTAGTAGAGGAGGGCGCAGCAGAGGAGGACTCAGCCAAGGACAACAGCAAAGAGGATGATGAAGGAGGAGTAGGAGAAGAGGGGGTGGCAGCAGGCCTGCCTGCCATTTGTGGCGGTGTCACCAACTCCAATGCAGAGCCACACAGTGGATGCTTGCCAGTTGTCAGTAGGTTTACCCAAAGTGCGGTAAAGGTAATATACCTGCCCGGACCATGATTTGCAGACCAGGTATCAGTGGGTAGATGGACCCTTTACCCAACACTATGTTCCACAGATGTGGTGACTTGGCTCTGTACATGATGGCACAGGTTTACATATAAACAATTTATTTGGGGAAAAAAGTCTGTTATTTATAAAAAAAAATTTAAAAAATATTAGTGCACTGGGATTTGGCCCTGGGGAGCTGGGGGTGATTTACCTGCACTGACCGTGCTTTGCTTTGACCAGGGGATAAGCAAAGACCCCCAATGCAGTGGGCTGTTTATAAGTCTGATCACTAGAGCTACCAGTTAGCAACTATTGAGGAGGTTACCTACATTATTGACTCATTTTCTATCTTATCACATATGTGATCTTACCGGTGTCCAACCACTTTACCCACCGGTTGATTGCGAGTGAATTCGTCTTTCACTTTTGGTACATATAGGTTAGATCCTTACGGACAAAGTTCGCACAAAAAAAATGTCAATGTTACATAGTTACATAGTTATTTTGGCTGAAAAAAGACATACGTCCATCGAGTTCAACCAGTACAAAGTACAACTCCAGCCCGTCCCCCACATACCCCTGTTGATCCAGAGGAAGGCGAAAAAAAACCCACCAGGCATGGTCCAATTAGCCCCAAATGGGAAAAATTCCTTCCTGACTCCAGATGGCAATTAGATAAAATCCCTGGATCAACATCATTAGGCATAACCTAGTAATTGTAGCCATGGATGTCTTTCAACGCAAGGAAAGCATCTAAGCCCCCTTTAAATGCAGGTATAGAGTTTGCCATAACGACTTCCTGTGGCAATGCATTCCACTCTTACTGTAAAGAACCCTTTTCTAAATAAATGGCTAAAACGTTTTTCCTCCATGCGCAGCTCATGTCCTCTAGTCCTTTGAGAAGGCCTAGGGACAAAAAGCTCATCCGCCAAGCTATTATATTGCCCTCTAATGTATTTATACATGTTAATTAGATCTCCTCTAAGGCGTCTTTTCTCTAGACTAAATAAACCCAGTTTATCTAACCTTTCTTGGTAAGCGAGACCTTCCATCCCACGTATCAATTTTGTAGCTCGTCTCTGCACCTGCTCTAAAACTGCAATATCTTTTTTGTAATGTGGTGCCCAGAACTGAATTCCATATTCCAGATGTGGCCTTACTAGAGAGTTAAACAGGGGCAATATTATGCTAGCATCTCGAGTTTTTATTTCCCTTTTAATGCATCCCAAAATTTTCTTCGCTTTAGCTGCAGCGGCTTGGCATTGAGTACGATTATTTAACTTGTTGTCGATGAGTACTCCTAAGTCCTTCTCCAAGTTTGATGTTCCCAACTGTATCCCATTTATTTTGTATGGTGCTAGACCATTGGTACGACCAAAATGCATGACTTTACATTTGTCAACATTGAATTTCATCTGCCATGTATGTGCCCATATAGCCATCCTATCCAGATCCTGTTGCAATATGACACTATCTTCCTGAGAGTTGATGATTCTGCACAATTTTGTATCATCTGCAAAAATAGCAACATTGCTCACTACTGCATCTACTAGGTCATTAATAAAAAAATTGAAGAGCACTGGACCCAGTACAGACCCCTGTGGGACCCCACTGCTAACAGTCTCCCATTTTGAGTACGATCCATTGACCACAACTCTTTGTTTTCTGTCCATTAGCCAGTTCCCTATCCATGCACACAAACTCTTCCCCAGTCCTTGCATCCTCAACTTTTGCACCAGACTTCTGTGGGGAACAGTGTCGAAGGCCTTTGCAAAGTCCAAGTATATCACATCTACAGCATTCCCAATATCCATATTAGCATTCACTACCTCATAAAAGCTGAGCATGTTCGTCAAACAGGACCTGTCTTTAGTAAACCCATGTTGATGCTGAGAAATAAGATTATTTTCTACTATGAAGTCATGTATAGTATCTCTTAGTAACCCCTCAAATAGTTTGCATACAACTGATGTTAAGCTTACAGGTCTATAATTTCCTGGATCAGATTTTTTGCCCTTCTTAAATAATGGGAAAACGTGGGCTGTACGCCAATCCACTGGGACTCTGCTAGTTGCAAGAGAGTCACAAAAGATAAGATAAAGGGGCTTAGCTATAACTGAACTTAATTCTCTTAGGACCCGAGGATGCATGCCATCCGGGCCAGGTGCCTTGTCTATTTTTAATTTATTTAGTCTTGCCTTTACTTCTTTCTGCGTTAAGTATTTAATATTACAGTTAGAAGATTGAGACTCTTCTGCCTCTGTAATTTGCAACAGTGCTGTTTCCTTTGTGAAGACAGAAGCAAAGAAAGCATTTAATAACTCTGCCTTACCTTGGTCGTCCACCATTGAGTTCCCACCCTCATCCTTTAGGATTCCTATACAGTCAACCTTTCTTTTTTTAGAGTTAATGTACTTGTAAAACTTTTTTGGGTTAGATTTGATATCCCTAGCGATTTGATTTTCAGCTTCGATCTTTGCCAGCCTAATTTATTTTTTACAATTTTTATTGCACTCCTTATAATTGCTTAGTGCAGCCTCAGTCCCCTCCTGTTTTAGGACCTTATAGGCATTCTTTTTCCTCTTCATTTTATCCCTAACGTTTCTATTCATCCATAGAGGCCTTTTTTTATTCCTAGACATTTTGTTTCCATATGGGATATACATACTACAATATTGATTGAGAATACGTTTAAAAGCTTGCCATTTCCCTTCAGTGTCGTCCCCTTGTAGTACATTATCCCAGTTCACCAAACTTAGTGCCTGCCTAATTTGATTGAACTTTGCTTTTCTAAAATTCATAGTTTTAGTGGTCCCGCTGCCCCGTGGCCTATCAGTCACCAGATCAAACGTTATCATGTTGTGATCACTATTTCCCAAATGTTCTTGAACCTGCACATTTGATACATTATCTGGTCTATTAGAAATGATCAGATCCAGTAACGCATTCCCCCTAGTTGGTTCCGTTACCATTTGAGTCAAGTAATTGTCCTGTAGTGCTGCCAGAAATCTGCTGCTTTTACCAGAATGGGTAGCCTCAATACCCCAGTCAATGTCTGGAAAGTTGAAGTCGCCCATAATTATGACCTCGTTTTTACTTGCAGCTTTTTCAATCTGCTGTAGTAATCGCAGTTCTGCAGCTTCATTAATAAGAGGTGGTCTGTAGCATACCCCAATAAGCAATTGGCAACTTTTATTTCCACCATGAATATTTACCCAAACGGACTCCACATCTTCGCAATCTTCCTCCATCTCATCGTTGAGGACAGCTGTAAAAGAATTCTTAACAAAGAGACAAACCCCTCCACCTTTTTTCCCTGTTCTATCCCTCCTAAACACATTGTATCCTTTTAAATTAGCTATCCAGTCATGGCTTTCATCCATCCATGTCTCGGTTATTCCCACAATGTCATAGCCTTTGTCATTCAGAATGAACTCTAGTTCGTCTATTTTATTTGCAAGGCTCCGAGCATTGGTTACCATGCACTTTATATTTTTACCAACACATTTACCAATTTTGTTTACACGAAATGGGCTACTTGAAGTTTTACCAACCTCCTTAATCTTTACACTGTCTCCACCCCCCTCTCCACCCCCCCTAATGTTAGGCTCCCACTGTCTTTTTACCTTATCTTGTCTACATATTGAGACTTTATCCTCCCGCCTCCCCCCAGATCCTAGTTTAAAATCTCCTCCAACCGTTTAGCCATCTTCTCCCCCAATGCAGCTGCACCCTCCCCATTAAGGTGCAGCCCATCCCTGCTGTAGAACCTGTAGCCGACTGCAAAGTCTGCCCAGTTCTCCAGGAACCCAAACCCTTCCTTCCTACACCAATTTCTCAGCCACTTATTTAACTCCCTAAGCTCCCTCTGTCTCTCAGATGTAGCGTGTGGCACTGGCAGTATTTCAGAGAACACCACCTTGGAGGTCCTTGCTTTAAGTTTATCTCCAAGTACCTGAAAATAATTTTTGAGGACCTTCCATCTCCCACTAACTTTGTCATTGGTGCCAATGTGTACCATGACAGCTGGGTCTTCCCCAGCCCCACCCAATAATCTGTCAATTCTTTCCGCTACATGCCGAACCCGAGCACCCGGGAGGCAACAGACTGTACGGCATTCACGGTTTCTTCGACAGATTACCCTATCTGTGCGCCTAATAATTGAATCCCCTACCACCAGTACCTGTCTAGCCTTAGCTGCACTCCTATTCCCTTTCTCGTTACAGCAGTCTGCCCCTTGGTTGCTAAGGAGCACATCCTGCTGCAGCATTGCTACTCCAGAATCATCCTCCCCAATATTACGCAAACAAGCATACTTATTAGTGAGGGACAACTCGGGACTAGCCTCCCTGTCACTTTTTCCCCTTCCCCTTCTAACTGTGACCCAACTAGCGGCTACCTCTGCTTCTTGCTCAGGCTTTACTCCACCCACCTCATCTTCACCGATTCCATCCAGTGTCTGGATCGTGAGATCCAAGCTCATCTCCATGTTGTGTATGCGTCTCAGTGTTGCGAGATGCTTATTTAGCTCTGCGACTTCCGCCTCTAACTGAGCAACACGCACACACCCAGGGCAACAGTAAACACCCTCAATCCGCTGATCAAGGCATGCATACATGTCACAGGATGTACACTGTACAGCATAGTCCAACATGATGACTATTGTGTGGGGAAATTTTATTTAAAGTAAACTGTGGCGGTAAAAGTTGAAAAGGGAGAGGGAGTGAAGTTCGGGAGTAAGTGCAGCTGGGGTGGAAGAGGGGGAGGCGTGGAGGGGGAGTGAGTGAAGTTGGAGTGGAGGAGGGGGGGTGAGTAAGGTTGGGGTGGAGGAGGGGGAGTGGAGGAGGGGGAGTGAGTAAAGTTGGGGTGGAGGAGGGGGAGTGAGTGAAGCTAGGGCGGAGTCCTCAAAACTTAAAGACTACACCACAACGTGTTAGCACATCCTAACCAATGCAAAGAACCGCAATATTGTTTAAATTTTTTTTTTTTTTTTTACCTGCTGCCTCTCACCTCTCTCTTTGTGCCTGTGTTGTAACGCCTGTTTTTAACGCCTATGCCACTTGTGTCGAAGCCACTTAGTGAGCAAGCCACAGACTGAGCAAGCTCAGTACTGAGTCCTGAAGCTGACCAAATACCTCCTGTTACAGCTAATCCCTCCCCCTAGCTAATTACCTGCCTGTTGCAAGCACACTAGAGGAAAAAAAATGTACTTTTAAAAACTTTTAAAACTAACACTTGCGGCTAGATATCTGATGAACTGCAATGCACAAGCCCACCAGATATCAAAGCAGCAAAACACAAATTTACAAACAACAGCAATATAATATAATCAGAGCTCACAATTCCCAGCAGTGAAGTGAAACAGCCCACCACCAAGATTAAGGCTTTGGCCTACACTTCCTGTTTAATATATCACCTGTGTTACAGCTAATCCCTCCCCCTAGCTAATTACCTGCCTGTTGCAAGCACACTAGAGGAAAAAAAATGTTATTTAGAAAAAAAATGTTATTCTTGCACTAGGATGTGGAATAGGCTCTGTGGAGCTGGGGGTGATAAACCTGCCCTGGTCGTGCTTTGCAGACCAGGTATCAGTGGTTAGATGGACCCTTGCCACAACACTGTGTGCCAGAGAGGCCTTGACTTATTATTCCAGGAAGTCAATCCTCAACCTGTACCATAATATGGAAAGACAAGTTCTGCAGGGTACCTTCCACTGCGGTGTCCCAATCGCAACACATTTTTTTAAAGGCCTGTTACCATACCAGATTGTATGGTAACAGCTGGTGGGCTAACAGTTCTGACAAGCCAACTGTCAGATGTGGGGCAAGGGGATGACTTGGAGACATTGGTTTCTTACGCTCAAAAAGTTCCTTAACGGAAACCTGACTGTAGGCAGATGAGTAGGAACTGCTTAAGGTGAGAGGTGGTGTGGAGGGTGGCTGTGAAGGAATAATGACATTAGAGGGTGATGTGGCTGAAGAAGCTGGACCAGGAGGAAGGTGGCTTAGACTTGGGTGCTATTTCTCCTCATGTGTTGCTCCCATTGGCATTGGTGTTTGGAGTTCAGGTGCCTTATCAAAATAGTTTTATCTAGGTGGGTGTTGGACTTACCACAACTCAGTCTTGTGGCTAGAGTTGGGCCGAACCTCCGATTTTAGGTTCGCGAACCGGGTTCGCGAACTTTCGCGGAACGTTCGGTTCGCGTTAAAGTTCGCGAACCGCAATAGACTTCAATGGGGATGCGAACTTTGAAAAAAAAAATAATTATGCTGGCCACAAAAGTGATGGAAAAGATGTTTCAAGGGGTCTAACACCTGGAGGGGGGCATGGCGGAGTGGGATACACGCCAAAAGTCCCCGGGAAAAATCTGGATTTGACGCAAAGCAGCGTTTTAAGGGCAGAAATCATATTGAATGCTAAATAACAGGCCTAAAGTGCTTTAAAACATCTTGCATGTGTATACATCAAACAGGGAGTGTAATTAAGGTACTGCTTCACACTGACACACCAAACTGTTCACTGAACAGAACAGGTATGCAGTGGCGGGTTCACTGAACAGAACAGGTATACAGTGGCGGGTTCACTGAACAGAACAGGTATGCAGTGGCGGGTTCACTGAACAGAACAGGTATACAGTGGCGGGTTCACAGAACAGGTATACAGTGGCGGGTCCACTGAACAGAACAGGTATACAGTGGCGGGTCCACAGAACAGGTATGCAGTGGCAGGATCACTGAACAGGTATGCAGTGGCAGGATCACTGAACAGGTATGGAGTGGCAGGATCACAGTACAGGTATGCAGTGGGCTGAGGGCTCACTGAACAGAACAGGTATGCAGTGGCAGGATCACTGAACAGGTATGGAGTGGCAGGATCACAGTACAGGTATGCAGTGGGCTGAGGGCTCACTGAACAGAACAGGTATGCAGTGGCAGGATCACTGAACAGGTATGCAGTGGCAGGATCACTGAACAGGTATGCAGTGGCAGGATCACAGTACAGGTATGCAGTGGGCTGAGGGCTCACTGAACAGAACAGGTATGCAGTGGCAGGATCACTGAACAGGTATGGAGTGGCAGGATCACAGTACAGGTATGCAGTGGGCTGAGGGCTCACTGAACAGAATAGGTATGCAGTGGCAGGATCACTGAACAGGTATGCAGTGGCAGGATCACTGAACAGGTATGCAGTGGCAGGATCACAGTACAGGTATGCAGTGGCAGGATCACAGTACAGGTATGCAGTGGGCTGAGGGCTCACTGAACAGAACAGGTATGCAGCCAGGAAGAAGTTAAGCCTAACTAATCTTTCCCTATATGAGAGACTGCAGCAGCTCGCCCTACTCTCACTAATGCAGGCACACGAGTGGCCGTAATGGCCGCCGCTGCCTGCCTTATATAAGGGGGGGTGGGGCTCCAGGGGCTAGTGTAGCCTAATTGGCTACACTGGGCCTGCTGACTGTGATGTAGAGGGTCAAAGTTGACCCTCAGTGCATTATGGGGCGAACCGAACTTCTTCCGCAAAAGGTTCGCGTGCGGTACCCGCACGCGAACCACCTACGTTCGCGCGAACCACGTTCGCCGGCGAACCGTTCGGCCCAACTCTACTTGTGGCACAGGTTGCAACTTGCAAATGACTTTGTTGCTTTCAGAGGCAGACACACAGAAAGATGGGTTGTGCTGTGTAAGCCAGTCAACTATGTCCTCTGAATTTTGGGTGTTAATGGTACGTGCCCTCTGAAAACTGAGCATTCTTCCAGGGCCACAGGAAATCACAGAAGCACCTCCTTGAGGACTGCTGTATGGTGGACTGCCTCTGCCTGTCAAATAATTTTTTTTTCTTCGGGGTACTGTGCTGGCAACAAGTGAAAAATAATGCACTGGAGTGCTACTGTGCCTGCAACTGATTGGGCCAACAATCGCAGTAGTGTACACAGCTCTGGGTGTCATGGGCTGTGTAGGATTACACACAGAGAAATGCAGTAATACTATCAAAATACAGTGAAAGAAAAAACACTGGAGTGGTACTGTGCCTGTAACATAATTCTGGGTGTCAGTGGGCTGAGTAGTGTCACACACAGAGAAATGCAATAGTCACAATAGGGTGGAAAATAAGGCACTGGAGTAGTACTATATGTGTTTCTATTGTGGCACACAATTATAGCAGTAGTACTGGGCACAGCTCTGAGTGAGTGCCAGTGGGCTCTGTGGAGTGTCAGACACAGATATGCAATAGTTCAAACACAATACAGTGAAAAATAAATACTGTGCTTGTTTTTAATGTGGCACACAATAGCAGTAAGCAGTAGTACTGTGCACAGCTGAGTGTCAGTGCGCTGTGGAGTGGAGTGCACACACACACAAACAATAAACAGCAGAATGATGTAGTAACCCTCAGAAGGGCTTTTTTGGGGTGCTTTAACAGCAAGTTAGTCAGCGAGGAACAACAAAAGAGGCCTAGCTAACACTTTCCCTATGTGCAGCAATGTCTCTCCCTTCCTCTCACTACATCAACCAAAGACTAAAAATGCAGTTGCGCCAGCCATGTTGCATTCAAAGGGGAATGGGGGGTGGGGGGTGGGGATGCTAGCTGATTGGCTGCAATGTGTCTGCTGACTGTGACGTAAGGGGTCAAAGTTTAGCCCAATGATGAAGTATAGGGGTGGGTCAAACACGCTATGTGTTCGCTATCCGCCGCAGGCATGAACAGCTAATATCCACAAGGAACTGTCCGCCAGCGAACCGTTCGGGCCATCTCTACCTCTGAGGACTGTCATGATGTACTCTGTAATCTGTTACGGAAAATGGTAATGCTATATACTGTAAATACATAATAATAATATTATGGTAGGACATTAGACTGACTGTGGTAAATCTCCTCTTAGGACTGCCAGTGACATAACTATGTGCTTTGTAATGTACCAATACACAAATCTGATTTATATCATAAACACAATTAGGATCCTATCAGAAGCTTCTAAAAAGTAACTTTTATTTCATTTCCCTAAAAACAATTTTTAATCATACTATTATGCAATAACATGGTTGGATTGCTTAACAGTTTTGCCCACAATAGATCTACTTTGTCTTAGAGATCCAAACTTTTTGTGGGTTCAACCCTGCACCATGGATAATTTTGCTGAATTACTTTCTAACATATAATAATTAAAACCCTCCACCAAAAACCAACATGTTTCAACCCCAAAGAATGGAGCCATCGTCAGGGCAATAAATATAAGTGCTTAGGTTGCTAGGTGCATAGTAGAAAGAAAGTCAGCATTACAAATACATAATAAGGAAAATAACAAACAGGAGAGATGTGCTCTCCAGTTAAGTCAGCAATGAACTGAGATCGATTCAGGCTCAGTCTTAAAGAGAACCCGAGGTGGGGCTCTGACAATGAAATCCGCATACAGAGGCTGGGTCTGCCTATACAGCCCAGCCTCTGTTGCTATCCAGATCCCCCCTAAGCCCTCCCTGCGCTCTGCAATCACCCATAAATCACAGCCGATTGGGATTGGGAGTGTCCTACTTTCAGTCACCTCCCCATTCTCATTTTATCTCCCAGTGGTTCAAACCCCCTTCAATCAATCACACTTCTCTCACCTATTGGCTATATATCTCGCTCCATTATACAGGGAGTGCAGAATTATTAGGCAAGTTGTATTTTTGAGGAATAATTTTATTATTGAACAACAACCATGTTCTCAATGCATAGGCAAACGCAGGGGGGGGGGGGGGGATTACAGCTGCCCAGAATCCCCCCTCAGACCAGGGCTGGTGCAGTGTCTGTGGACAGGTACAAGTTGAGACACCAGAATATCTGCAGGTATCCTGCAGCGCACAGCACTGCCTCTTTCTTTCTCTGCTACAGTTGACTTTGGATGTAACAACAATGTGTGTACAGAGCATGGAGCAGTAGTATGTGTACAGAGCATGGAGCAGCAGTATGTGTACAGAGCATGGAGCTGAAGTATGTGTACAGAGCATGGAGCAGCTCTGGGGACTTAACAGAGTGAGGTATGAGCACAGCCCCTGTGCCCTGCTGTGGGAATGCTTCACTTTTCCCTTAATTAGCAATGTCGGCTGTATCTAAACTGCTCCTGATCAATCAAGTTGTTGGTCGGGATATTGCATTATGTGTACCGTAACCTAGCATAATGTCCTACAATATTATTATACTGTATTGTACGTGGCTGAGGGGACCTTTCATGAATCCCCCCCTTGAAAATCCTGGGTTTGCCCCTGCAATGAACCCAAAAAACT
Organism: Hyperolius riggenbachi; assembly: GCF_040937935.1. Taxonomy (NCBI): domain Eukaryota; kingdom Metazoa; phylum Chordata; class Amphibia; order Anura; family Hyperoliidae; genus Hyperolius; species Hyperolius riggenbachi. The sequence goes on along the minus strand of NC_090657.1, from coordinate 120,284,849 downwards.
CATTAATATCAAAACTGAATATTTTTGAAAGTAGTTTTTAGTTTTAGCTATTTTAGGGGGATATATGTGTGTGCAGGTGACTATTACTGTGCATAATTATTAGGCAACTTAACAAAAAACAAATATATACCCATTTCAATTATTTATTTTTACCAGTGAAACCAATATAACATCTCAACATTCACAAATATATATTTCTGACATTCAAAAACAAAACAAAAACAAATCAGTGACCAATATAGCCACCTTTCTTTGCAAGGACACTCAAAAGCCTGCCATCCATGGATTCTGTCAGTGTTTTGATCTGTTCACCATCAACATTGCGTGCAGCAGCAACCACAGCCTCCCAGACACTGTTCAGAGAGGTGTACTGTTTTCCCTCCTTGTAAAGCTCACATTTTATGATGGACCACAGGTTCTCAATGGGGTTCAGATCAGGTGAACAAGGAGGCCATGTCATTAGTTTTTCTTCTTTTATACCTTTTCCTGCCAGCCACACTGTAGAGTACTTGGACACGTGTGATGGAGCATTGTCCTGCACGAAAATCATGTTTTTCTTGAAGGATGCAGACTTCTTCCTCTACCACTGCTTGAAGAAGGTGTCTTCCAGAAACTGGCAGTAGGACTGGGAATTGAGCTTGACTCCATCCTCAACCCGAAAAGGCCCCACAAGCTCATCTTTGATGATACCATCCCAAACCAGTACTCCACCTCCACCTTGCTGGCGTCTGAGTCGGATTGGAGCTCTCTGCCCTTTACCAATCCAGCCACGGGCCCATCCATCTGGCCCATCAAGACTCACTCTCATTTCATCAGTCCATAAAACCTTAGAAAAATCAGTCTTGAGATATTTCTTGGCCCAGTCTTGATGTTTCAGCTTGTGTGTCTTGTTCAGTGGTGGTCGTCTTTCAGCCTTTCTACAGTGGCGTAGCTAAGGAGCTGAGGGCCCCGATGCAAGTTTTACTATGGGGCCCCCCCAAGCACTCTATACATAACAATTGATACGGGGCACCAAAACCTGCCAATGGCAACTACAGTGTCAGGAGTGCAAGAGGGGGATGGGGAACAGTGTGTTAATGATTACTACTATTCAAAGTATCTATAGAAGTGATTATTATGAGCACAGGGCCAATACAGAGCTAATACTGTAGTTGAGGGAGGGCCCTTCGGGGCCCCGATGCGGTCGCTACCTCTGCACCCCCTATTGCTACGCCCCTGCTTGGCCATGTCTCTGAGTATTGCACACCTTGTGCTTTCGGGCACTCCAGTGATGTTGCAGCTCTGAAATATGGCCAAACTGGTGGCAAGTGGCATCTTGGCAGCTGCACGCTTGACTTTTCTCAGTTCATGGGCAGTTATTTTGCGCCTTGGTTGTTCCACACGCTTCTTGCAACCCTGCTGACTATTTCGAATGAAACACTTGATTGTTCGATGATCACGCTTCAGAAGCTTTGCAATTTTAAGAGTGCTGCATCCCTCTGCAAGATATCTCACTATTTTTGACTTTTCTGAGCCTGTCAAGTCCTTCTTTTGGGTAACAGTAAAAAAGGGCGCAGGAGGCTAGTGGACAAATCGGGCGCCGCCATTCACTCCCATAATAAATATCGTTTAATGGGCGCCCGATAGGAAAAAAGGGCGCCGGAGAAAAATAACGTTTTAAAAGCGGCGCCCGGAGACTTAATGTTTTATTACTGCTTCTCATGATTACACATTATTTAATGATTTATACATTTTTTAATATTATTTTTAAACGAAAAACAGTACAATATTTTTTTCAAACATTATTTTTAAACGAAAAACAGTACAAATTTTTTTTTACATTATTTTTAAACGAAAAAAACGCACAATATGTTTTTGAAACTTTATTAATGCTTATCACAGGGGGGTCTTAGGTTTAGGCACCAACAGGGGGGTCTTAGGTTTAGGCACCAACAGGGGGGTCTTAGGTTTAGGCACCAACAGGGGGGTCTTAGGTTTAGGCACCACCAGGGGGGTCTTAGGTTTAGGCACCAACAGGGGGTCTTAGGTTTAGGCACCAACAGGGGGGTCTTAGGTTTAGGCACCAACAGGGGGGTCTTAGGTTTAGGCACTAACAGGGGGGTCTAGGGGTTAGGGGTAGGTACAGGGAGGGTTACTTAGGCACCAACAGGGGGGGTCTTAGGTTTAGGCATCAACAGGGGGGTCTAGGGGTTAGTGGTAGGTACAGGGAGGGTTACTTAGTAATTTTTTTTTAAACGTTATTATACGTTTCACTATTTAAACGAAAGATTAACGTTTTTACAATTGCCGATTTAATGCACATTATTTAATGATTTATAACTTTATAAAACATTAATTTTAAACGAAATACAGTACAATACATTTTTAAACGTTATCCATGCTTATCGTTTAAAACCCCGCGCCCTTTTTTCCCAGCGCCCCTTTTTAACGTACGCCTTCTTTTGACCCATTTTGCCAAAGGAAAGGAAGTTGCCTAATAATTATGCACACCTGATCAGTGATGCTCATCCGAGCTAGGATATCCGAGATACTCGGATATCCTAGCTCCTTTTTTACTATTCGAGCTCGAATACCGAGCTCGAATAGTATTAGCTATCCGGGCTGTGCTATCCGAGCGCACTCGGATAGCAATCAGCTATCCGGAGATATATTAGCTATCCGAGCTCGAATACGGAGCTCGGATAGCGTCATCAGCGGGGACGTCACCTCGAGTCCTCACAAGCGAATCAGAGGGCTCCCAGCCCTCTGACTGCAGCCAATCACAGAGGGGGAGCCTGGCCAAGCCCCCCTCTATAAATAGCGGGCGCCATGTTGCCTCACTCATCCTGCTTGTGACTTACTGACTGCCTGTACTGAGAGACTGCGCCAGTGCTTTTTGTCTGTGCAAGTAGTGCATTTATTGTTCAATACACCAAGAGTTTTTACACTCCAACACTTGATATTCACCTGTATTGCTTTGTATTGTAGATAGATTGTATTTTAGGCAGTTTAGTTTGTGTGATTAGGGACTAGGGAGGGAGACTGTCACTGGTGCTGCTGCAGCAGCTAGGCCCTGTGCCTAGGCAAGGCAGCCTGCCCTGCTCTGTGCTCTAGTCTCTAGTTACCTGTGCTCTCACCTGTCCTACTGTACTGTACTACTTCTGTGTTAGATAGATTATTGTACTATTTTGTAGTTAGCAAAGCCCAGCTTTACTGCTATACCTGTCCTGTATCTGCTCTCTGTAATCTAGTCACACCTGTTCTATTGTTTAGCTAGATTCTTCTATTGTTTAGTTAGTACTGTAGTGTACTCTAGTCTGTGTATAGGGACCGTCCGTCACCGCGTTACCTAGGGTCTTTGTGTGCGCAGTGCACGTCTGCGATGTCCGCACCCTCTCATTAGTGCTACACCCGTCCTATTGTTTATATTACTTGTATTGTCTATTCGCTGAATTGTACTGTACTCTAGTCTGTGTATAGGGACACCGTCAGTCAGCGTCAGCTAGGGTCTTTGTGTGCGCACTGAGCACTCTCTCGTTAGCGCTACACCGATCTCTGCTGTAGAGTACACCTGTCTGTCACCTCACACACCCACCACCACCAGTCCCACCCTATTAAAGTACCCCACTTGTCCCACCCGCCTTTACATACATAACTTTTTTTTCATTTGTATAATATTAAAAATATACGATGTCTGGCACTGGCAGTCGCGGTTTGGGCAGGGGCAGCAAGGGCAGCAAGGGCATCGGCAAGAGAGGAGGTCGTGGCAGCCGCGCCACCACCACCATGCGCAGTTCTGCGTCTGCACCAGTGGCTATTCCGCCATTAGCCACTGGCCGTGGACGCCTTGGCCGCCCAACAGCTGGGAGTCACGCTGCAGAGACGCAGCAGCGTGTGGTGCAGATGTTCCTCCCACCGCCAGGTCGTAGCCGTCCTATTGAGGAGAAGGACGCAGACTCTGTGGTTGAACTGATGGTGGATGAGCAGGCCACCATTAGCTCTGGAACCGAGTCCTCCACCCCCCGCCACCACTCCTGTTCGCAAGAGCAGCAGCAGCCGCCCAGCACTGCCTGGGTAGGAGGAGGAGTGCAGTTCTCCAGCCCCAGCAGGCAACACCAGCACCCTGTCACTCAGTACCTTCTTTACCCCAAACACAGCGAGGGTATTGAGTGCTGTTGCGGCAGAATTTGAGGAGGAAGAAATGCTGATGGGCACTTTGGGGGATGATGCTTTGGACAGTGGCGTAGCTAAAGAGCTGTGGGCCCCGATGCAAGTTTTACATTTACATAACAATTGATATGGTGCACCAAAACCTGCCAAGTACAACCCCAGTGTCAGAGGTGCAAGAAGGGGATGGGGAACAGTGTGTTAAAGGGGAACTGAAGAGAGAGGTATATGGAGGCTGTCATGTTTATCTCCTTTTAAACAATACCAGTTGCCTAGCAGCCCTGCTGGTCTATTTCTATGCAGTAGTATCTGATTAAAACCAGAAACAAGCATGCAGCTAGTCTTGTCAGATCAGACTTATAAGTCTGAACCACTGAAACACCTGATCTGCTGCATGCTTGTTCAGGGGCTATGGCTAATAGTATTAGAGGCAGAGGATCAGCAGGGCTGCCAGGCAACTGGTATTGTCTAAAAGGAAATAAACATGACAGCCTCCATATACCTCTCTCTTCAGTTCCCCTTTAAGGATTACTACTATTCAAAGCATCTATAGAAGTGATTATTACCAGCACAGGACCAATAGAGAGCTAATACTGTAATAGAGGGTGGACCCTTCAGGGCCCCTCTGGCCCAAGGGCCCCGATGCGGTCGCTACCTCTGCACCCCCTATTGCTACGCCCCTGGCTTTGGACAGTCAGACAGTGGTGAGTGTCCATCAGCCCATGCATGCAGAAGGGGAGTTTGTGGGGTCATCCCAGCAGGACATGTTTGCGGAGGGGGAGGATGATGATGACAGGGTGAAGGACAGAGAATGGGTGGCAGATCCTGGGGATGTCATCAGCTCTGAGGAGGAGGAGGAGGATGCGTCTGCGGGCCTTGCTAGAAGGATCAGCATCGCAGACATAGGCAAGATCAGAAGTGGGCGTGGTATGCAGGCCACACAGCGTGCTGATCCGGAGAGTTCTGCCAGTGCCACCAGCTGCACCAAGAACCAACCCCCCACCCACCACAGGGAGACCAGCGGCAGCTGCACCTTCGAGCCGAAGGGGAAACTTCACCTCCCCAATTTGGAATTTTTTCACCCTGCCATATATGGAGTGCAAGTATGCCACCTGCAACCAGTGCCGCCAGCAGCTCAGCAGAGGGAAGGAGCCCTCTGCTTACGGCACCACCTCTCTGGTGAACCATCTGGCAGGGAAACACTTTCATGAGCATGAGGAGTTCATGAAGTTGAAGAAAGCTGGCAGTGGCAGATCACTGCGAAGCCGTCGGCAGCAGCCACCCGCCCTCCTCCACCTCCTCCAGCAGCACAAGCAGGAGTGCGTCAGAAATGCACTGTTTCTCCTCCCTCTGCAACTCCTGCCGCCGACACTGAGGCCTGTTCTGGCAGCCAGTCCTCAGTGGCCTCCTCTGCTCCCTCCAGTGATTCCCGTGCCAGCAAAAGACGTCGCCAGACCCTGCTCAGCGACACCTTCCAGGTGGTGGTCAGGGTTCTGCCTCCCAGCAGCTGTCGCGTGCATCAGCTGAACGGCTTGCTGGCACGGGCCATGTGCTCCCAACTCCTGCCTTATTCCCTTGTGCAGGAGGGGAGCGACATGCGTGCGCTCCTGATGTGTGCAGCCCCCGATTGGCCAATCCCCAGCTGACATTTTTTTGCACGCACGGCCATCCCTGCACTTCACCGCTCTGTGATGGCCAATGTCGGGAGAGGGCTGGAGCACGCGGTGGGTCAACGGGTCCACGTCACCATGGACTCGTGGAGCAGCCGGTTTGGGACAGGCCACTATCTGTCCTTCACCGCGCATTGGGTCAACTTGGTGAAGGGGGTGAGGAGGGGGGAGCAGCATCGGGCACTGTCAGAGCAGCAGCAGCAGCAACAACGCAGTGGGTGGTGCCACCATGCAGGATCAGCGGAATAGCAGCAGGTTCCTCTGATCCGCTTCCATCCTCCGGCACACCAGCCCAAACCCCCCGCCTCAGCAGCAGCGTGAAGCCCCGCCACTGCCAAGCGCTGCTGGAATTGGTCAGCCTGGGGAAGACCAAACTGACGGCGAACCATGTCCTGGCCAAACTCCGAGAGCAGGAGAGGAATTGGCTGACCCCCAGAGGCCTCAGAGTCAGAGAGGTGGTGTCCGACAATGGGGCAAACCTGGTTGCTGCAATCAGCAGGGGAGACCTGACCCACATCCCCTGCCTGGCGCACGTCCTGAACCTGGTAGTCCAAAAGTTCCTGGGATGGACCGACTCCTTGAGGCGGCAAGGAAGGTTGTGCGTCATTTCCGGCACTCGGCTGCAGCCGTAGCGAGCCTGGAAGAGGTGCAGAAGGGGCTGCACCTGCCACAGCACCGGCTCATGATCGATGTTCCAACTCGCTGGAACTGCACCCTGGCAATGTTGGATCATCTGGTTAAACAGAGGCAGGCTGTCAGCCAGTACGTTGCACGAGCAACAGTTGCCGCCATCACTGCAACTGGGCGTGCCGCCACCAACCTCCCGTCCATCATCTCTACGGAGGACTGGGGGCACATGCAGCAGGTGTGCTCAGTGCTGGAACCCTTCCTGCAGGCCATCAACATGGTAAGTAGGGACCATGCAATGGTGTGCGAGTGGGTCCCCATGATGTGTGTGTTGGACAGGGCCCTGTATGCACTGCTAGAAGAGGGAGCGGAAGCCTTGGACCAGCAGGAGCTGCAGGCAGCTTCACAGGCCACCTCTGAGGAGGAGGGCTTGGAGTTGGTGGAGGTCCCTGACCTTGCTGCTGATGAGGGGGAGCAGCAGAGCGCAGCTGGAGTGGTGCGGGGGTGGAGAGAGGATGAGGTGGAGGAGGCAGAGGATGAGGAGGACAGCACTGTCGGCTCTGGGGCTGCCGATGATGTGCCAGCAGACGTGGCCAGACTCTTCCCAATGGCAGCGCACATGCTGAGGTGCCTACGCAAGGACCCAAGGGTCATCCAGATGAAGCAGAGGGAGGTCATCTGGATCTGCATGATGCTGGACCCACGTCTGAAGGGGAAGCTGTCTGGAACCTCATGGTGTTTATTTACGGCCCTGGTACCACCGCTAGGAACCAGGGCCTATTATGTCTCGCTGCCTGCCCTCCTGCCTGCCCTCCTGCTGCCAGTCTGCCACACACTCATCCTCCTCACGCTGCCTGCTGCTGAATTTCCTCCTGCTGTCTGTATCTCCACTGCCAGGGAACACATTAAAAGGTGCTGCTGCCCATGCGCCACCAGCTATGTCTTGCTGCCCGCCTGCCTGCTGCCACTGCCACACACTCATCCTCCTCACGCTGCCTGCTGTTGTATTTCCTTCTGCTGTCTGTGTCTCCACTGCCAGGGAACACATTACAAGGTGCTGCTGCCCGAGCGCCACCAGCTATTTACGCTCAAAAATAGCTGCATTATGCTGAAAAAAAAAATTAATTATATTAGAGGTGACCAGGTTGAAAACTGTGCTGTCCCAATTGTGTATTGTACACAATGTGGGCTTCACGACCGCTGTCTGGAACCTCATGATGTTCATTTACGGCCCTGGTACCACCGCTTTGGGTTTTATTGACAACTGCTGCTGCTACAGTAAGCAAAACATGCTTTAAAGAAGTGCAGCGCAACTCACAGAAATGCGCACTAAAGCGTGCACAAGTGCATGCGTTTTTTACCACATGCTTTAACACGTTTTTCAGCGCAGCAGATGTGAACGAGGCCTTAGGCTACAAAATGATTTCCAAAGCCTTGAACATCCCACAGAGCACTGTTCAAGCGATCATTCAGAAATGAAAGGAGAATGGCACAACTGTAAACCTACCAAGACAAGGCCGTCCACCTAAACTCACAGGCCAAACAAGGAGAGCGCTGATCAGAAATGCAGTCAAGAGGCCCATGGTGACTCTGGACGAGCTGCAGAGATCTACAGCTCAGGTGGGGCAATCTGTCCATAGGACAACTATTAGTCGTGCACTGCACAAAGTTGGCTCTTATGAAAGAGTGGCAAGAAGAAAGCCATTGTTAACAGAAACGCATAAGAAGTCCCATTTGCAATTTGCCACAAGCCATGTGGGGGACACAGCAAACATGTGGAAAAAAGGTGCTCTGGTCAGATGAGACCAAAATTGAACTTTTTGGCCAAAATGCAAAACGCTATGTGTGGCGGAAAACTAACACTGTACACCACTCTGAACACACCATCCCCACTGTCAAATATGGTGGTGGCAGCATCATGCTATGGAGCTGCTTCTCTTAAGTAGGGACAGGGAAGCTGGTCAGAGTTGATGGGAAGATGGATGGAGCCAAATACAGGGCAATCTTGGAAGAAAAACTCTTGGAGTCTGCAAAAGACTTGAGACTGGGGCGGAGGTTTACCTTCCAGCAGGACAAGGACCCTAAACATAAAGCCAGGGCAACAATGGAATGGTTTAAAACAAAACATATCCATGTGTTAGAATGGCCCAGTCAAAGTCCAAATCTAAATCCAATCGAGAATCTGTGGCAAGATCTGAAAACTGCTGTTCACAAACGTTGTCCATCTAATCTGACTGAGCTGGAGCTGTTTTGCAAAGAAGAATGGGTAAGGATTTCAGTCTTTAGATGTGCAAAGCTGGTAGAGACATACCCTAAAAGACTGACAGCTGTAATTGCAGCAAAAGGTGGTTTTACAAAGTATTGACTCAGGGGGGCTGAATAATTACGCACACCCCACTTTGCAGTTATTTATTTTTTTTAATGTTTGGAATGATGTATGATTTTCGTCCCACTTCTCACGTGTACACCACTTTGTATTGGTCTTTCACGTGGAATTCCAATAAAATTGATTCATGTTTGTGGCAGTAATATGACAAAATGTGGAAGACTTCAAGGGGGCCGAATACTTTTGCAAACCACCGTGTGTGTGTGTGTGTGTGTGTGTGTGTGTGTGTGTGTGTGTGTGTGTGTGTGTGTGTGTGTGTGTGTGTGTGTGTATACACAGGCCCTTCTCAAAAAATTAGCATTTTGTGATAAAGTTCATTATTTTCTGTAATGTTCTGATAAACATTAGACTTTCATATATTTTAGATTAATTACACACAACTGAAGTAGTTCAAGCCTTTTATTGTTTTAATATTGATGATTTTGGAATTCAGCTCATGAAAACCCAAAATTCCTCTCTCAAAAAATTAGCATATCATGAAAAGGTTCTCTAAACGAGCTATTAACCTATTAATCTGAATCAACTAATTAACTCCAAACTCCTGCAAAAGATTCCTGAGGCTTTTAAAAACTCCCAGCCTGGTTCATTACTCAAAACCGCAATCATGGGTAAGACTGCCGACCTGACTGCTGTCCAGAGGGCCATCATTGACACCTTCAAGCAAGAGAGACACAGAAAGAAATTATTGAACGAATAGGCTGTTCCCAGAGTGCTGTATCAAGGCACCTCAGTGGGGAGTCTGTGGGAAGGAAAAAGTGTGGCAGAAAACGCTGCACAACGAGAAGAAGTGACCGGACCCTCAGGAAGATTGTGGCAAAGGACCGATTCCAGAGCTTGGGGGGACCTGTGGAAGCAATGGACTGAGTCTGGAGTAGAAACATCCAGAGCCACCGTGTACAGGCGTGTGCAGGAAATGGGCTACAGGTGCCGCATTCCCCAGGTCAAGCCACTTTTGAACCAGAAACAGTGGCAGAAGCGCCTGACCCGGGCTACAGAGAAGCAGCACTGGACTGTTGCTCAGTGGTCCAAAGTACTTTTTTTTGGATGAAAGCAACTTTTGCATGCCATTCGGAAATCAAGGTGCCAGATTTTGGAGGAAGACTGGGGAGAGGGAAATGCCAAAATGCCTAAAGTCCAGTGTCAAGTACCCACAGTCAGTGATGGTCTGGGGTGCCATGTCAGCTGCTGGTGTTGGTCCACTGAGTTTTATCAAGGGCTGGGTCAATGCAGCTAGCTATCAGGAGATTTTGGAGCACTTCATGCTTCCATCTGCTAAAAAGCTTTATGGAGATGAAGATTTCATTTTTCAGCACGACCTGGCACCTGCTCACAGTGCCAAAACCACTGGTAAATGGTTTACTGACCATGGTATTACTGTGCTCAATTGGCCTGCCAACTCTCCTGACCTGAACCCATAGAGAATCTGTGGGATATTGTGAAGAGAAAGTTGAGAGACGCAAGACCCAACACACTGGATGAGCTTAAGGCCACTATCAAAGCATCCTGGTCCTCCATAACACCTGAGCAGTGCCACAGGCTGATTGCCTCCATGCCACGCTGCATTGAAGCAGTCATTTCTGCAAAAGGATTCCCGACCAAGTATTGAGTGCATAACTGAACATAATTATTTGAAGGTTGACTTTTTTTTGGTTTTAAAAACACTTTTCTTTTATTGGTCGGATGAAATATGCAAATTTTTTGAGATAGGAATTTTGGGTTTTCATGAGCTGTATGCCAAAGTCATCAATATTAAAACAATAAAAGGCTTGAACTACAGCCCAGCCTCTGTTGCTATTTGAAAACCCCCAAAGTTCCCCCTGCGACCTGCTCTCCCCATAAATTACAGCTGCGCTGTGCGGTCTGTTTACCTCGCTCCTTCACTCTCGGCGCTCCCCCGCCTCCTGCAGAGCTCCGTCCCCGCCCGCGTCCCTTCTCTCCTCGCTGATTGGAGGGAAGGGACACGGGCGGGACTGGCGCTATGGAGGAGGTGGGGGAGCGGCGAGAGTGACAGGAGCGAGGTAAACACAGCCCGCTGTGACACGGTCCGCGGCTGTAATTTATGAGGTATTTATAGCTGCCGCCGCCGCTGCTGCCATTAAGATAGATGCAGAGGGGAGAGCCCAAGGGGAGGGGGGACTGTCCCCCCTCCCCGCTGATGTGCAAAGCTCTCCCTTCATGCTTCGACCCATCCTGCCCCCCCAAAACGGCCCTGAGTGGGGGAGGGCCCACTCAAATTATGCAGGGGGGCCCGGGGACTTCTAGTTACGCCCCTGCATGCAACTTTATCTTCGCACCTCGTATTTATAAGGGCCTGATGAATAATAATCCGGGCAGAGGAAACTTGCTAAGATATAAGACCTGTTTGATGGGATGTGTAATTGTATTTACAGAATGATACAGAGGCCAGTGAAGGCTGGTGTAATGATACGCCCCTCTGCCGTGTTTACATTTAGATGGAGGGAAGCTTGAACAAGTTGCCATGGTAGCGCAGGCACAGCCGGGCTAGAGAACCGCCCCCTCTGCTCTGCGTGTCTCATACGGAGATATGCGAGGAAGAGTTGATATGGCAACTTTCCTCAACAACATCGTATCGGACAATAGGTGGAAGCGGCAGTGTGACGTCAGGTCACGTGCCGCTGATCCACCAATCAGCAGCGTGTAATGCATCCCTATGGGGAAAGGACTTGAAAGACGGCGTATTAATATCTACAGAGCGGAGAGGAAGATGCTTTTGGGGTGGATGGATCCCGGCGATATGCATTCCCTGACTGGAGGATTTTTAGAGGAAAATATATATCATAAAGACATGTTTGATCTATAATGGAGCAAGATGTATAGCCAATAGGTGAGCACTGTGATTGATTAAAGGGGGTTTGAACCAATGGGAGATACAATGAGAATGGGGAGGTGACAAAGTAAGACACTCCCAATCCCAAGAGTATTTAAGGCTGAGCCTGAATCGATTTCAGTTCATTGCTGACTTGACTGGAGAGCACATCTCTCCTGTTTGTTTGTTTTTCCTTATTATGTATTTGTAATGCTGCCTTTCTTTCTACTATGCACCTAGCACCCTAAGCATGTATATTTATTGCCCTGACAACGGCTCCATTCTTTGGAGTTGAAACATGTCGGTTTTTGGTGGAGGGTTTTAATTATTATATGTTAGAAAGTAATTCAGCAAAATTATCCATGGTGCAGGGTTGAACCCACAAAAAGTTTGGATCTCTAAAACAAAGTAGATCTATTGTGGGCAAAACCTACAGTGGTTTGCAAAAGTATTCGGCCTCCTTGAAATTTCCACATTTTGTCATATTACTGCCACAAACATGAATCAATTTTATTGGAATTACACGTGAAAGACCAACACAAAGTGGTGTACACGTGAGAAGTGGAACGAAAATCATACATGATTCCAAACATTTAAAAAAATAAATAACCGGTACGCATGCAGGATAAAGATGGCCTGAACTGTTCGCTGGCGGACAGTTCCCAGCAAATTTCTGCTGTTCGCGTTTTCGGCAAACTGTGAACATTTGGCCTGTTTGAGCTGCCCCCTATACATCATGGAGCCAAACTTTGACCCCTTACCTCACAGTCAGCAGACACATGGCAGCCAATCAGCTAGCACCCCTCCTGGACCCCCCCTATTAAAAAGCAGTTGCGGTGGCCATATTGAATTCATTCTTCGCTTGCTGCTATTAGTGAGAGCAGGGTCAGACTTGCTGCAGATAGGTAGGGAAAGCATTAGCTAAGCCTGTGTTCTTGTTCCTCGCTGACTACTTGCTGAAAGCACCCCAAATAGCCCTTTTGAGGGCTAGTACATCGGTCTCCTGTTTATTGTTTATTTTATTTTGTGTGTGACAATCCACAGCCCACTGACACCCATAACTGCAGGTACAGTACCACTCCAGTGCATTATTTGTAGGAATTTACTGTGACGTCTGCCCTTTAGAGATTAAAACCCGACTCTGCATCAACTCTGTAATTTTTGGTGAAACTTTTGGCATGGATCCCCCTCCAGCATGCCACAGCCCAGGTATTAGACCCCTTAAAACAACTTTTCCACCAGAAAACAACTTTTGTGGCCAGAAACAGTCCCTGTAGGTTTTAAAACTCGCCTGCCAATTGAAGTTTACTGCGGTTCGCCTGTTCGTGAAAATTTGCGGAACTCCGTGTTCACTGTTTGCAAACCCAAAATTTGATATTCGCAACATCTCTATTGCAAGAGCTCTGTGCTGCTCTTAGATCTGACCTGTTGCTCAGCTATTAGAAGAACAATTAGCTTATATGCAACACAACACCCAGAGTTCTGTTTACCTATAGTATGCTAAACCTGTTATGTCCTGGTCTGCATAGGCAGAGAATTAATGAGCTGATAACAGAGGAATTCAGCTCTGTGACTGAAAAAAAAAATGTATACCATTTGTGTACTTCAGCATGGAATTCCTTAACATTGTAGCTGTTTTTCCTGTTCAGAACACACTGCTGGAGCCTGGAAACAGTTAAATTTATGTTACTCAGTAGGAAGGGGGGGCCAGGCTCCAGTCACTACGGGCCCCTTACAGGACTACTGGTAGTCTTGCCCTCTGCTTTGGGGTGCCTGTCTACAATTTTACCTTCAAAAATGTGCTCATTTTATGTTGTGCTTCAAATTAGCGGGCTCTATTACTCACCATCACCCAGAAACTGTAGAAGTGCTAGATCAATGGGACGCTTCCATCGTGAATTCTTCTGCAGAGCAATGCCATAACCTGTTGTAGCAAACACTTTTCCACTTCCAATAGTAACCAATGTACATCCTTCATCTTTGCCTGCCATATAATTCAGCACTGCTGCATCATAGATAAAGGCATCTAATTTTCTGCCACAAGAAATGAGAAGAGCAAAAATGACTGTGTACCTTTGACATGAAAAGACATTTAAAATGTATATTGTAAAGGGCAACCTGATAAACATAAATGCATTTCAAGCTTTGGAGATATTCCCCTATAGCTAATGATTACTGTACTTGAGGCAAATTAACTTTAAAAAATCAGTTCTGTGTGCAAAACAACAAAATAGATTTTGGGAAGGAGAAAAAAAAATTGAAAATTATGTTTTTCAATAATCAAGGCTGGATTTACAGCTCAGGAGCCTATAGGTACATAAGCTCCAGTGCCCTGAACTCCGCTCCTTAACCCTTAACAGGGCACCCCCCTTCCACTGCTTTTTAAATTTAGACTAGGGGTAGGTAGGCGGAAGAGCGCAGCAGGCAGACAGAGAGGGCACACAGAGGAGTCAGAGGACAGATTGTGACCTTCACCATAGTAGACTGAGCTTCATTATAATGTTATAGTTTAAGTGACTATTTTTAGTTTTCTATGCTGGAGATATATGGAGGGTCTCAGTAGCAGCTTTGGAAAATTAAATATTCATACTGATTTATACTTTCTAAATGAGAGCTGCTTTAAGTTTTTATGCTAAACAGGTCCATCATCTTTCTAGGTCTGCTGACCGGGACTTGTAAGTATATTGCTGACAGGGACTTGGTAGGTCTCATGTTGACTGGGACAGTAGGTCTCATGATGAATAGAACATGTAGGTATCATGCTGCCTGCAACTTATAAGTATCATGCTGCCCGAGACTTGTAAGGGTTAAGGCAGCAGTGGCTCCCCAAGTGTTGGAGTGGCGAGGTATTGGGTGGAGGGGGCCAGGGATGAGCAGAAACTACGCCAGTGCGAATTTACGCATCGTAGTTCGCATCTACGCATCGTAGTTCATAGGCGAAGTTTCAAAACTACGCATACGAAATTACGCGTAGCGAAGTACCGCTACGCGTAGCTTACGCCCACTATGCGTAGTTAACATGTGTATTGCGTAGTTAACTACGAATGCGTTACTCGCGTCTAATTTTCCGCATGCGGTTGTATGCATACAAATTTACGCATTGGAAAGGGGAATGTACGCATAGAAGGGTTCCCTGTATGTGCATTTCAAAGGAAATTAATGCGTACAATTTTCTGCATACGGGCATAAGTATCCACATACACTACGCTTCGCACTACGCGTAATTGCGTATTTTATTCTACGAAATGCATACGAAGCGAATATTTGTTTTCGAAGCCGTAGTTTGGCGAAAGCGTAATTGCGTAAAGCTACGCGTATTTCCAGCGTAGCGAAGTTGGCTGACTACGACCATCCCTGGAGGGGGCGAACCTGCAGCAAATTCAAGTCCTTCTGCCAAATATCCAGAACAGCTCCCGGACAGCGGCTGAGGGGGACTGTGGGGGGTGGGGGGACAGATGGACTCCGAGGATGGTGGAGAAGTCTGGAGCAGCAGCGGAGGCCAGTTGTCATCTTACCAGCAGCAGCCATGGCATCCTCCTTCTACAGCAGCAAGCAGCGGCCCTTTAATACAGGGCCGCTTGTTGCTGCAGAATGATGGAGCCACTGCTGTTATTGGTGGGAATAGAGGGAGGTAGAGAGTAAAAGAAAGAGGCACTTTGCGTGGCCACTGAGCTGCCAGCCTCTTACAAACGGGACGTCTGTTGGCACATGCCTAATGTGCTTAATGGAAAATCTGGCCCTGACAATAATAAAGTTGTATAGGCTTAAAATACATTATGGTTGTAGAAAATAATTCAAGAAGGATACCTTCCATCATACAAACATACAGACATGAAGCTAAATGTATGTGTTTAAAGGCGGCATTGCTAATTGACTTTTTTTTTTTTAGTTGATATTAGTTGCTTCAGAAGGCGAGTTTAAAAAATTTCAGGAGTTAGGAAAGTTGTGGGAGGTCAAGTTTAGGGTGGCTAAACTCTGCTTTGCTCGCTGTAACAGGACTGCCAACCTAATTTCTAATTTTACATGAATAAAAGTCCCAAAAAATCTTTACACCCAAAATTTTGGACAGATGAGGAATCAGCACTGCACTATTAGAGTGTTGTGGGTGGGGATAAATTGTGGGCATGGTCACACATTTTAATTTTTTTTTTTTGGATATGTCAATGGATGCAACAGGCTATTTCACACTGTATCAGCAGCAATAATATGTTGTTGTTACATAGCATTTATAGTAGCTACACAAAAAAAATACTAATTGTAACGATAGGTGTCAGCGAGAACAGATTTCTCTGATTATTGGTGATCTGCAGTATCACCAATAATACAGATGCTATACCTGATTATGTGTGATCTGCAGAATCACCAATAATACTAGTATAGCCAGAACCAGGACAACCAATGTAATGATAGGTGCTTGGTGCAACAGTAATGGTAGATATACTTATTCTCCCAGAGGAGCTGGGAGAGGGAAATATCTCAATATAACAAACTCCAGCAAACTGGAGAGGACAGTAGTGAATTAGGTCTCCCGAGGAGCGGGTAGAAATACACTGAACAAGAGTACTGATCACCCGAGGAGCGGGTGATTCAGACTATACTGAAGCCACTACTACCTGAGGAGCAGGCAGAGGAGATAATGTTGTAGTGACTATTCACCTGAGGAGCAGGTGATTAAGACTGTACTGCAGCTACCGACCACCTGAGGAGCAGGTGAGTCAGACTGTACTGCAGATACTGACCACCTGAGGAGCAGGTGATTCAGACTGTACTGAAGCTACTGATCACCTGAGGAGCAGGTGATTCTAGTAGAGGATCCCTCACCAGTGACTAACTCACCGGCGAGGACAGGAAGGTCAGACAAGCAGGTTTGGCAACAGGCGGACAGAGACGGTACAGAGACAGGAAGCTAAATCAGAGTAGTAATTCAGGCAGAGTCGGCAACTATATCAGATAGGCAAAGGTACGGAATCAGAGAGCAGAAGAATAGTCAAACTAGCAGAAGGTCATAACAAATAATACAATTCAATTAGTGCTTTAAGCTATCAACAGAATCTGGCTAAGTGTGGATCCCCAGCTCCAGCTGGTTCTAGCACACTTTGGGATCTGACTAGGTCTGAGTGCTAACACTTAGCATATGCAACAGCAGACGCGGAACAACTGACAGGCAGGTCCTATATATACTAAACGCGCTCCATAGCGCCGCCCCAGTCACTCAGCCAATCCAGAGCATAGCTGGAGTCAGCTGACTCCCCATCTAGATGCATAAAGGTCCTTTCGCTCAGCGCGCGTGCACGTAGCCCTTAGTCTATGAGCGATAGAAGGACCAGGCAAAGCACCAGCATGTGACTGTGCGGCGGAAACCGCCGGCTGCGACGCGGAGATAGCCGCCATGCCGCTTACTGTTGTGGCGGTATCTCCGCTATCCATTACAGTACCCCCCCCCCCTGAGGAGTGGACCCCGGACACTTCCTACCCGGTTTCCCAGGGTGTAACTCATGAAACTCTATCTTCAACTCCTCTGCATGCATGCGACAACCCAAGTTCTCTCCTCTAGGCCATAGCCCTTCCAATGAACCAGGTACTGCACAGAATTCTGCACTAATCGAGAATCCATAATCTTCTCGATCTGATACTCTGGTTGATCATCAATCATCACGGGGGGGGGGGGGGGGGGGGGGGGAGGAATCCACATGCACAGCAGGTTTAAAGAGAATCTGTATTGTTAAAATCGCACAAAAGTAAACATACCAGTGCGTTAGGGGACATCTCCTATTACCCTCTGTCACAATTTCGCCACTCCTCGCCACATTAAAAGTGGTTAAAAACAGTTTTAATGGCCACCAAAACAGGAAGTAGATTGGTGTACAGTATGTCCACACATAGAAAATACATCCATACACAAGCAGGCTGTATACAGCCATCCTTTTGAATCTCAAGAGATCATTTGTGTGTTTCTTTCCCCCTGCAGCTATCTTCCACTGAAGTGTCAGGCTATTTCTTCCTGCAGAGTGCAGACAGCTGTGCCTGTATGTAATTCCTCAGTATGTGAAAGCCCAGCCAGCTCAGAGGAGAATTTATCCAGCTTGTAAAAGATAATAGAACAGAGAGAAGCTGCACTAATCTAAATATCACACAGGCAGTGTGCAGAGAGGGGCCTGGATGGGGGAGTTCATAGCAGAACCACAACACTGAAGAACTTGGCAGCCTTCCAGACACAGGCCTGACAAGTCTGACAAGAGAGAAATAAGTTGATTTATTACAGAGATGGTGATAGTAGAACGTGCTGCAATAAGCCAGAACACATTAGAATAGCTTTTGGAACTTGTAGGATGATAAAAAACAGGATGCAATTTTTGTTACGGAGTCTCTTTAAGCAAAGAAACATGGAATGATCTCATGGAATCACCTCATGCTGGCTGGGAGATCAATCGCATACGTCACATCATTAATTTTTTTAGACACAGGGTACGGGCCTATGAATCCGGGTCCTAACTTGGGTGACGGTTGTTTCAAGGCTAAATGTCGAGTAGACACCCACACCTTATCTCCTGGGAAAAACTTCCATTCCACCGACCGCCTTTTATCTGCCTGTTTTTTCTGAACCTGGAAGGCTTTCCCCAGATTTCTCTTTACCAGGACCCAGATTTCCCTCAAAGCCCTTTGCCAATCTTCTAGGGCCGGAAAGGGAGAAGATGCTACTGGCAAAGGAAAGAAAGTTTGGGAGATCTCCCCGAGACCACCTGAAATGGAGAGAAACCTGAAGATGAGCTCTTCAGGTTATTATGCCCAAATTCTGCAAATGGCAGGAACTTCACCCAATCCAAAGTGTGGATCCCCAGCTCCAACTGGTTCTAGCACACTTTGGGATCTGACTAGGTCTGAGTGCTAACACGTAGCATATGCAACAGCAGACGCGGAACAACTGACAAGCAGGTCCTATATATACTAAACGCGCTCCATAGCGCCGCCCCAGTCACTCAGCCAATCCAGAGCATAGCTGGAGTCAGCTGACCGAGTGATCAGCTGACTCCCCTTCTAGATGCATAAAGAAGGACCAGGCAAAGCACCAGCATGTAACTGTGCGGCGGAAACCGCCGGCTGCGACGCGGAGATAGCCGCCATGCCGCTTGCTGTTGCGGCGGTATCTCCGCTATCCATTACACTTATTAATTCATTATATCAACAATAGAGATGGCCCAAACTTTACGCTTGCATACGCTACATGTGGAATGACCTCATGGTCACTTCCGCTTCGCAAGTTTCCTCAATTCTGCAGTGCACAGATGCTTTCCCAGGGGCCGCATGTCTTTGATCACGTGCCCGTAGCCGCTAGCATGCCACATGACCTCATGCGCAGAGCGCTCCCAGCTGCAGGCACGTGATCAAGGATGTGCAGCCCCCGGAAAAGCCTCTGCACAATATTGCGGAAGCTTGAGAACACGGAAGTGACCCTGAGGTCATTCACCATGTAGTGTTCGCAAGCGAACAGTTCAGGCTATCTCTAATCAGCATGAGCCCCTGATGAGTCACAACTTACCACGTGACGAAACGCGTAGGGCGGAGCTTGGAGGACGCACGCTGTATTACCACGGAACGGAGGAGATGCGGCCTGGGCATGTGAGAGGTGACCGGAGTCGGTGGCGATGTGGTATTGTGTTATGCTATAATGCAAGAAATCTTTATGTATGCAGTTTTAACTTGGGGGCCATTGGGAGCCTATTAAAGCGGTTTTATGCTGTGAGAGATCCCTTTGATGTTTTCAAGGTTTTAACAGCACGGATGTTTTATGATATGCAGTACTGACAACTAGATATACTGATACTCTACAATTACCCTGTGCATTATAACTCTCACGCAAAACCTCCCCTTTCTACCCTTGACCCTAACCCACCCCTAAAACCCGGAGTTCGGCTACAATGAAGCCAAGCTCTGTTGCACTACTGCTCCCAGCGAGGCAGTGGCTGTAAAGCCACTCAACTGTCAGCAGCCTGCTGCCGTACCTTCAGAGTTCCCCTATATAATAGCAAAACTACAGACCTCCACCACCAAAACTATTCCCGTTTAGGCAACTGCATAGGCATCCATGTTAATAGGCACATCCTCTATTGTATGTTCACTCTCTCAATGCTGTTGTTAATTTAGTTTACTGACACTGTTGTGGATTATCTCACTGTCAGATTTGATTGTATTCCTGTACATGCACTTTTCTTGGCACTTGTTTATGCATGTTATGTTACTGAATGTCTGAACAACATCTCTGACCCATCAAGAGGTGGCCACCAATAATACAATTTGCCGAATGATCGTTTACGAATGATTCTTCATATGAACAATTGGAAATGATTGTGTAACGATTGGTGTAGCAACACAGACGTCTGATTATTGTGTGATCTGCAGTATCACCAATAATGCAGACACTATACCTGATTATGTGGTGATCGGCAGAATCACCAATAATGCAAGTATAGCTAACAGATATACTAAGTGTATAGTGCTTGGTGCAATAGTAACTGATTAGTTTAACAAGACCTCACCAGAGGAGCTGGTGGGTACTATCAGAAGCACCTCACCAGTGACAAGGGCTCACTGGTGAGTAGAGTGGTCAGACAGGCTAGGATCGGTAACAGACAGGCAGGTACAGTACAAAATCGGCAGGCAAGAGGGTAGTGAAGTTCAGGCAGAGTAAGCAACAGAATCAGATGGGCAGAAGTACAGAATCGATAAGCAAGAGCAAAGGTCAGAGGAGAGCCAGAGTCATACACAGAATATCAAGTAATAAACAATATTATAACAATCCTAGTCTTGTGTGAAATCCCCGGTTTCCTCCCGGATCAAAGCACACCAGATACTGCCTAAGGTCTGAGCGCTAACACAGAGTATTCGTGTAACAACTGCTGGCATGGCGGCTGCGGACACGCAGGGTATATCCGCAGCCGCCTTTGTTCCCTGTTCTCAGGCCTCATCCGTTCTGTCAGCGTCTAACACGCCGAGAACGGTACTGTCTCCTGCTTAGAAAGCCTCTGTCTCGCGCGGGCACGCCGGAGACAGGACCTTTATGCGGATAGAAGGCGCGTCAGAGGTGACTCTCGCCACTCGGATTGGCTGATTCCGTGGTGGGCGCGGCTGAGAGTCTTCCTCTGCTTCTTAAGCCTTTGTTCTTCATTCGCAAGTTGTCTGCTGTCGTGAATACTTTGTGTTAGCGCTCAGACCTTAGACTAGTATCCGGTGTGCTTTGATCTGGGAGGAAACCAGGGATTTCACACAAGACTAGGACTATTGTTATATATATTGTTATTGATTACCTGTGTATGATTCTGGCTATCCTCTGACCTTGCTTATCATTTCTGTACCTCTGCCTATCTGACTAAAGTTACTGAACCCTCTGCCTGATTACTTACTACTCTTCTGCCTTACGATTCTGTACTGTATTACCTCTCTGTTGCCGAACCTTGCCTGCCTGACCTCTCTACTCACCAGTGGGCCCTCGCCACTGGTGAGGTGTTTACTGTTATTGACCCACCAGCTCCTCTGGTGAGGTTTTGCTTATCTCCACAGTGTCTGTTAGTACCTTGCCAGCTGCTCTGGGAAGGTCTGTCCAAACTATACAGCCACTTATTCAGATAGTACCTTCCCAGCTCCTCTGGTAAGGTCTGGCTACTATTTTCTTACGGTTGCACCAAGCACTATTCACACAGTATCCTTGCTAGCTATACTTGCATTATTGGTGATTTTGCAGATCACTACATAATCAGGTATAGTATAGAGATGTCACGAACGGTTCCAGGTGAACTTTGGGGGTTCGCGTTCGCCTGCATCAGGCGAACTTTTGCGGAAGTTCGATTCGCCCCATAATGCTCTATTGAGCAAAACTTTGACCCTCCATATCACTGTCAGCAGACACATTATTGCCAAACACACTTCTCTCACTGCTGGAGGCCCGCTCACCCTCCCTCCTCCAAGCAAGGTCCTTATACCATTTGACTCAGTTGTCTGCCTACACTAATTAGTTATGGGACAGCTGCTACACACTCTGCTAGGGAGATTTTAATTAGCCCTCTTGTGGGTCCCCACCTCCCTCCTCCCACCTCCCAACTCCCTCCTCCCACCTCCCTCCTCCCACCTCCCTCCTCCCCCTCCCCACCTCCCCTTCTACCCTTCTACCTATTCCCTCCTCCCTCCTACCGGGGGAGGAGGGTCTCATCTGCCAGGAAATGATACTATTTCAAAAAACAGTTTACATCATACCATGGCTGGGAATCGAACCCAGATCTCACTGTGTGGTGGGCAAGTCACCCTAACCACTGTACCACTACAGTAGTAACTGAAGCTGGCCTAAAGTTTACCATTTATGCTCAATGCAATAGAAACATTAGGTTGCTTAAAGGGAACCTTAACTGAGAGTGATATGGATGTTTCCTGTAAACAATACCAGTTGCCTGGCAGTCCAGCTGATCTTTGTGACTGCAATAGTGGCTGAATCACACCCTGAAACAAGCATGTAGCTAATCCAGTCTGACTTCAGTCAGAGCACCTGATCTGCATGCATCTGCAAGCTATACTTGCATTATTGGTGATTTTGCAGATCACCACATAATCAGGTATAGTATAAAGATGTCGCGAACGGTTCGTCTGCGAATGGTTCCAGAC